>NW_017674995.1:0-48565 GCF_001879085.1 Nicotiana attenuata
GAAAGCATGCCTATAGGAACTATCAACCAAGTCTGAAACATTTCCACTCGCTTATGAGTCTAAAACCAGTAATAATGCTTGCAGAACCTTAACCTTTGCTAAAGTTTGCTTTTCCTTAATAATCTGGTAACCCCTCTTAATCAGTATGTATTCAATCTATTTCATTCTTTTCTGAAATCAGTAGATATCATGTCCATAGGAGCTTTTGTCCCACACCTAGGCAAGCCTTAGGGTAAAGTTTTTTTTTTTTTAAACTGCGTCAGTCTTTATCAATTACGACCAGCAGGCAAGCCTAATTCGGACTTCTTATTTGGAAATATATGATAAATCAGCCTGCCCCAACTTTTAAGTTTTAATCAGACCCTTAAACAGTACGTGTAAGACATGCTAAACTATGTGCTTTTCTTTGCTTAAAGGAGGTCTGTTTGAGCCTTTTGTTTGTTTATATGCTTCTTCCCCCAAACTTGTTGAATGTGTTTTGTTTGTCGCCTTAGCATTTTTACCTTTTGAAACCACAAATAAGCCCAACACCTCATCCCTTTAGGATTAGTAGTCCTAAGTACCTCCGGGACTGATAGGATTGGGGCGGGTAATAGCATGCAATAAGTAAACGAGACCATTCCGCGCTTTAATACCTTAAAGGGGTGGGAAAGGGTAGATATGGATATGATGATCACGTGATAACATCACGCGTAAGAGTGATTACCGAGTATTGTGTGGGGTGATCCATATTATTTGTAAACCTAGCCCCCCCCCCCCTTCCCTTTGTTTCTTTGATTCTTTGCTTCCTTTTCAAAAATTTAAATTTTTTCTCTAAGGAAAATCAATATCCCTCTCGTTCTTTCTAACTTTGTTTATTTGTGACCATTACATGAAAACTCCCTCTTATTTGTAACTCTTACTTGCCTATGTGTTATTTTGTATTTAAGTCACAACAATAGTTTGGCCGGGAACCACACTAGTGGATCCTGATGGGTGCCTAACACCTTGCCCTTGGGATAATTTCAAGCCCTTACCCAATCTCTGGTTACTTGACTCAAATCCTTCTTAGTGTCCTAATGCACTTAAATCATTAGGTGGCGACTCTTCAATCCAAAACCAAATTCCCAAAAGGGAACGAGTTGTCCTTCCAAATGTCAAAAATCCGATTTTCGCGGAGGAAAAATGGGGCGCGGCACAAAACACATACAATAAAACAGTAAAACTATTTTCATATAAAGGACGTAAAAACTCCAAAGATTTCACAAATAGCAACCTCGAGTTTTAGGGACAGGGCTCCAATTCAGGACACTTGTGAGTCAAGAACTAAAAACCTACCTATCCACAAATACTAACATAAAACGACATCAAGGGACACTTCCCCATATCTCCAATTAAAGCTTTATTTCTTTCACTTTAGTCCCTTGAAGCATCTTCTTCTCCACAAAAAAAAAAAAAAAACACAAGACTTGTTTCCAGAATAAGCTTTACCTAATAGTTGGTAAGGAAGTGGTTCTTGAATCTTGTGTCAACAGTAAAAGTACACATTACTTCTCCTCCAGCTCAAAAATCAAACAAGTGACAAGTCAAATATAATGATTTACACACCATGAAAAATTTTCCCAAGCAGCAAGCAAAGAGCATCGATAACGATGAATATACTCTAACCTTTTCCCCTCAGCTACCCAGAGAGATGATAATCATATATAGGAGCCATCCAGTACGCAAGTGTCACGACCCTAGTTCACCAACCGTGAACATGTCATGACGACACCTGGTCCCCATGACCAGGTAAGCCTAACATTTGCGGAAATATAATAATTGCGGAAAAATAGAGAAAATCAATTCAAATATCTAAAGGAAACTGTACTCAATGCCGCTTAGCAAGTACAACTCAATATCACAAGTCTAAAACAATTCCCAAAACCCGGAAACTCACGGGCAACACAGGCTACAGAAGTGTATAGTAAAGGTTCCAAACTCCAGAATTTCTAACAACCGAAAGAAGGTAAACTAAGTACTAAAGATAGAATAAGAGGGAGACTCGTCGGTCTGCGGACGCAGCAGATCTACCTCGAAGTCTCCGTAGTCCTCATGCCTCACTGATAGTGCGCCTGAGTAGAGGTACCTGGGTGACCGGCACATGAAAAACATCCGCAGGAAGGGCATGAGTACACCACAGCGGTACTCAGTAAGTGCCAAGCCTAACCTCGGTTGGGTAGTGACGAGGAAGGTCAGGGCCATACTGAGACAAAATATAGTAATAGCAATAATTAACAGTATGATAATCTGACATAAATAATAAATACAGCAGTGATATAAGACAGATTAAGCAAGGCAATAGCAAATACACAAGAACGGAACAACCACAGAATAAGTACAGCTCAACACCAATGGTAACAATGAGGATCTCCCAGGATACCGTCCTGTAGTCCTTTTCTCAACTGTTTAGTGGATCTCCCGGGATACCGTCTCGTAGTCCAACTATCAATGTGCAGAAGGATCTATCGCGAATCTAACGCGCAGTCCCAAAGTAAAAGTGCAGGGGGATCTACCGGGAATCGAACCCGTAGTCCCAAAGTAAACAAACAAGGGGGGAGCTACCGGAATCCCACATCCGTAGTCCCAATGTAAATGCGCAATCACAACCAGAAGGTACACGGAAACGAAGTACAAAAAACAAGCAACAGATAGTACTGACCTAGCATGCTTCATGTAGTACAGTTAAGGCAACTTAAGCAATTAGGCAAGTTAAATCAACTAAACATGCTTTCCTAATCTAGCACAAGTTATAATTTCAAGTAGAATAAAGCAAATATGGAAGGAACTCAATCTCAATATCTTAAGAAAGCTGGGTTTTCCAACAATTGGCTCAAGTACACGCCCGTCACCTCGCGTACAAGGCACTCAAATCAACAAATAACAAATCCTAAGGGGAAAGGTCCCCCACACAAGGTTAGACAAGCCACTTACCTCGAACCGGCATCAATATCAACTAGAAATCACACTTTTGCCACGAGTATCCGACTCCAAATGGCCCAAATCTATTCAATTCAATTACTTATCATAAGTAATATTGCAAACAACTGATTCCACTACTAAATTTAAAGCTAGGATGCAAAAATAGGTAAAATAACCAAAACACCCCTCAGACCAACGTCTCAGAATCGAATAATTTTCACATTTTCAGAACCCTCGTACTCTCACGAGTCTAACCATATAAAAATCTCCCAAATCGGAGGTCAATTGCCCACTCAAAACTCAATAATTAGGTCTATGAAGTTTCTTCCAATTTTTTCCCAAATTTTGACCTTGAATTCGAATTCTAATGGTGGATTTAACTATATAATGATGAAATATAACAAGAAGGGACCAAAGAAACGTTACCCAGTGATCTTCACTTCAACTCCCACTCAGAATCGCCTTAAACCGATCTCTCAATTGATTTTTGTAACTTATGAACTCAAACCCTCGAAATTTCTATTTCTGCCGAGGGATTTCCGCTTCTGCGAACAAGGGACCACTTATGCGGAAAGTGAGCCGCTTCTGCGACTCTCACTAATCGACCACATTCGCTTTTGCGGTCCAGTCAACCGCTTATGCGGTTCTGCTTATGCGGATTATCCACCGCTTCTGCGGTTCCAACTAAAAGCCAAACGGCCGCATCTGCGGCTATTTTCTCGCAGATGCGAGGCCGCTCCTGCGAAATTTCTTCCGCATCTGCGACGCCTGGAAACTCTGCCCCAAACCGCTTCTGCGATGATCCAGCCGCTTATGCGGCTCCGCTTCTGCGGTTCCCAAGCCGCAGAAGCGAAAATACCAGAAGATGAAAAGAACCAGCTGCTGCAACACTTCAAAAATCTCCCCGTTAACCACCCGAAATCATCCCGAGGCCCCCGCGACCTCAACCAAAAGCACCAATACCACCTAATACCTTATTCAAACTTGTACCAATCCTTAAAACACCTAAAACAACACCGGAAGTCCGATTAAATCAAATATTCAAGCCTATGAACTTCAAATTCCAACAAAACACACTTTCAATCAAAAACCAAACCAAACCTCGCCCGAATGACCTGAAATTTTGCACACACATCCCAAATGACATGACGGAGCTTCTGCAACTTCCAGAATTGCAATCCGACCCTCGGATAAAAAACTCACTATCGGACTGGAAACTTCAAAAATTCAAACTTCGGCATCTCAAGCCTAAATGAACTACGAGCCTCCAAAATACATTCCGAACACGCTCCCAACCCCGAAATCACCTAACGGAGCTAACGGAACCATCGGATTTCCATTCCGAGGTCTTCTTCACACTGTTCCAATTACGGACCATTTTTCAATTCTTAAGCTCTCATTTAGGGACTAAGTGTCCCAAAACACTCCGAATCCCAACACCGAACGTCCCGGCAAACCAAAATAGCAGAAATGAACTTAGGGGAAGCAGTTAATGGGGGATCGGAGCATAAATTCCAAAAACGACCGGCCGGGTCGTTACAGCAAGGAGGAAGGTTTAAGTCCAACACACAATGATCCAAACATAAGACGTCAGCTCCAACAACAACAATGCCTCAGTCTCAAACAAGTTGGGATCGACTAATGTATTCACTCACCATGTTTCTCCATTTAAATTCATCTCAACTCAACATTATACAAAATAAATTAAAAAGTACTAGAAACCTTTATATTTTCTTTAGTTTCATAGAAATCTCTGTTACGACTAAGGAGAAGAAAAGCAAAAATCTAAAATATCCTAATATCCAGAGGTACTTAGAAAAGAGCAAAAACATATCTATAACATAGTAAACTAATTTAACTAGTAAGTAATAAGTACTAGTACTTAGTTTCTACAGAAACCAAGTCAGCATTTTGTTAGACTCCATTATCGGAGTCAATCGATGAAATTTTAAAGTGAGGGAAACCCTAATCGAGAGAGAGAAAAGAGAGAAGAAGAGAAGATATTTTCTTATTATGTTTTTTTGTCTTATTCTGGAATCATCATCTGAAGTATATAGTGAAATATGACTTTATTTACAAATTGGACTGGGCCGTCTCCTATTCAAAACTGGGCCCAAAAAATAGAATCAAAAATACTGGCTAAGCTAAGTAATGGGGCTGGTAGTGGATGCATTATTCAGTCTAGCACCCCCCTCAAGCTGGAGGGGAAGCCACTCCAAGCTTGCCAAGTAAATGATAATGAAGATGGCCTGCAAGAGACTTGGTGAAAATGTCAGCATGTTGATCAGCAGTAGAAATATGCTGGAGAGATATCAAACTAGATTGCAAATAATCACGAACAAAATGGCAGTCAATATCAATGTGCTTGGTCTTTTCATGAAAAACAGGGTTCTTTGCGATATGCAAAGCAGCCTGGCTGTCACAAAAGACCTGAATTGGGGAAGAGAAGACTAAGCCCAGGTACCAAATAAGCGAACCAACCAAGAAAACTCAGCTACAACATTCCTCAAAGCTCTGTACTCAGCTTCAGTAGAAGAAAGAGAAATAGTAGGCTGCTTCATGCATTTCTAAGAAATGGGGCGGCCACCAAAAGTAATGAAGAAACTTGTTACAGACTTGCGAGATTGGGTACAAGCAGCCTAATCAGAATCAGCATATGCCACAAGAGAAATATTAGAAGAGTTAGAGAGAAGAATGCCCTATCCAGGATCATTGTGCAAGTATCTAAGAACATGAAGGGCAGCTAACATATGAAGAACCTGAGGAGTCTGAAGAAATTGACTCAAATGCTGTACAACAAAGGCAATATTAGGCCGAGTGTGCTGCAGAAAATTCAATTTTCCCACTAAACGTCTATAGAGGCTGGGATCAGTAAGAGGTTGGACCATATCAGGGGTGAGCTTGATAGAAGACTCAAGAGGTGTAACCACTGGGGTAAAGTGATTGCAATTGAACTCATACAATAAATCAGAGGCAAACTTCTGCTAACTAACCAAATACCCTTGAGGAGTCTTCGGAACTTCAAGAACTAAAAAATAATGGATAAATCCTAGGTCCTTGATCTTGAACTGGCAGTCCAGGAAGGACTTCAATGTGTCAAGCTCATTCACATCATCCCCAGCAAGTAATATATCATCATCATAAACAACAATGACAGTAAGAGAAGAAGAAGATGACTTGGTGAAGAGTGAGTAATCATTCTTGCTAGAAATGTAGCCCTTTGAGGACAGGGCTTATGACAGTTTAGAAAATCACTGTCTGGAAGCCTGTTTGAGGCCATAGAGAGACTTGAGAAGCTTGCAAACCAAAGGAGAAGAACCTGAAGCCATGGGGCAGAAATCTGAAGACCAGGTGTAGGTTTCATGTAAACTTCTTCATGGAGATCACCATGAAGGAATGCATTATTCACATCTAGTTGATACACAGTCCAGTTCCTCTTGGCAGCAAGACAAAAGAGGCACTTAATGGTGGTGAAATTGACAACAGGAGAGAAGGTCTCATTGTAATCAATACCCTCCTTTTGAGTGTCACCCCTAATGACCAACCTGGCTTTATAACTTTCAATAGAACCATCAGGCTTTTGTTTGATTTTATAAACCCACTTACATGGGATAGGCTTCTTGTTAGGAGAAAGAGGAAAAATGTCCCAGGTATGGTTTGCATCTAGAGCCTTAAATTCTTGCAGCATAGCCTCTTGCCAAGCAGGATGAGATGCGGCCTGTTGGTAATAAAGAGGTTCTTGCATGTGCAACTCATCAGGAGAAACCTTAGAGATGGTAGGAATAGGTTTGGTAACAACTGCATAATCAGGTTTGGTAACAGCTGAAGAACAAACATAATCTTTGAGGTAAGAAGGAGTGTGGCATATCCTAGTGGATTTTCGAAGAGGAAGAGATTGTGGCAAAGGAGGTGGTGTAGGAGAATTAGGGACAGAAGAAGGAAGAGGAGAAGAAGAAGGAGGTATTAAAGGAAGGACTTGAGGAGAAGAAGGTGCTGAAGGAAGGGCTTGAGGAGGAGAAGAAAGAGAAGATGAGGAGGGAATACTGTCTTCAAAAGAAGCAACAGAAAAAGGCTGTACAAGAGGAGATATGGAAGAATAAGGAAATATGTGTTCATGAAACACAACATCTCTAGAAAAGAAGATGGAATGGTTAGTGAGGTTAAGTAGTTTGTATCCTTTTTAACACAAGGATATCCCAAGAATACACATTTGATGGCTCTAGACTGAAACATATCCCTCCCAGTTTTGGGGGTAGTGGCAAAACATAAACATCCAAATAATTTGAGGTGATCATAAGATGGAGGAGTACCATGAAGTCTTTGGAAGGGAGAGATGTTGCCTAGGATATAAGAGGGCATCCTATTGATTAGATAAGTTGCAGTCAACAGACATTCACCCCAGTATTTAACAGGAAGATGAGATTGAAAGAAAAGAGCTCTAGATGTTTCCAAAAGATGTTTGTGTTTTCTTTCTACCACACCATTCTGTTGTGGAGTCTGAGGAACAGTGGTATGATGAAGAATCCCATTTTCAGAAAAGAATGCCTTTGCTTTAGAACTCCCACCTAGTTCAAAAGCATTATCTGCCCCGAATTTTTTTACATGTAACGACCCGGCCGGCCGTTTCATGATTTACCGCTCTGTTTTCCCTATTTCTACTTCTTATTGTCTTGTTCAGCTGTATTATGTGTTATCGGGTTGGTTGGCTCGGGTTCGGAGAGGTTTTGGTAAGGTTTGAGATACTTAGTCTCTTTTGAGAAACATAATTTGGAAAAATCAACCGAACATTGACTTATGTAAAATAGGGCTCGGATGTAAATTTCGATGATTCTGGTAGCTTCTGGAGGTTATTTGGGACTTAGGAGTGTGATCGGAACGCGTTTTGGAGGTCCGGAGTAGATTTAGGCTTGAATTGGCGAAATTCGAACTTTTGGTGTTTTCTGGTTGATAGGTGAGATTTTGATATAGGGGTCGAAATAGAATTCCAGAAGTTGAAGTGGGTCCGTTGTGTCGTTTGGGATGTGCGTGCAAAATTTAAGGTCATTTGGACGTGGTCTGGTAGAATTTTTGATCAAAAGCGAAATTCGAAAGTTTTAGAGTTCTTAGGCTTGAATCCGATGTGTTTTGGTTGTTTCGATGAAGTTTGAGCTGTTTTAAAGATTGGTATAAGTTTGGATGGTAGTATATGACTTGTTTGCACTTTTGGTTGAGGTCCCGAGGACCTCGGGGTAATTTCGGATGGTTGACGGGAAGTTGGAATTGGAGATGGTAGCTGAAGCCAAGTCTGCTTTCATAATCGCATCTGCGGTTGAGAGGCTGCATGTGCGACCCTCGCAGATGCGGAAAGCAAGTCGCAGAAGCAGAATGGGCCAAGGGGAGCTGGAACTGCAGAAGCGGTTAGGTGAGCGCACGTGCGATAGTGATGGCGCGGGTATCTTATCGTAGATGTGGAACTGGGATTCATAAGTAAGAACCGTAGAAGCGGTTGGTGGATCGCAGAAGCGGTACCGCAGGAGCGTGATTTGGACCGCAGGTGCGAAAAACTTAGGCCAGAAGGTATAAAAGAATTCCTTCACGATTTTTGAGTTATTCTTCACCATTTGCATGCAGGTTTGAGCTTGGGGGAGCTATTTGAAGAGGGATTTCAAGGGGATTTCATAGAGGTAAGGTTTTTGGACCCTAAACTCGTTTCTATGGTGTTATTTCACTGACTTGGCTTGGAAATTAATGGAAATTAAGGGTTAAAAATTGGGAAATTAGGGCTTGAGATTGGAGACCTTTGAGCAAGGGTTTGTGGGGTCATTTGTGGTTGGATTTTAATACTTTTGATATGTATGTACTCGTGGGGAGATAAGGAGTCTATTGATGTAAATTTTATCGAATTCCGAGACGTGGGTCCGGGGGTCGGGTTGGACCAATTTCGGGATTTTCGGTATAATTAGATTTTATGCGCATGTGCTTTGTTCCCTTAGCTTATTCTAATGTTATGATTCTGATTTTGGGTAGATTCGACGCGAGTTAAGGCCGAGGCGAGAGGCAAAGGCATCGCGGAGTAGTTTTTCATTCGGTTTGAGGTAAGTAACCATTGTAAATCTGGAACTGAGGGTATAAACCCCGGTATTTCGTATTGCTGTGATGAATGAGGTGGCACACATGCTAGGTGACGAGCGTGTGGGCATGCACCGGTAAGAATTGTGACTTGGTCCGTCCCATAGCGAATATTAAGCCGCGTACTTGATTTGAAATATTATGATATCACGTATTTTAGAGATTGATACTATATTACGGGCTGTATGCCATGTTTGGGGCCTTGTACCGACCTGTTGAGACCCTTAGAGGCCTTTTCACTGTTTTCCTCACTCTATTTGTTTGAAAGCATATCCTCAGTCATGTTTTACTAGTTTATTGTTTAAACCTGGTTTTCCTTTTATCACTCTACTTCTTAATGTGAAAGAAACTTTTTGGGCTGAGTTTTCCTGATTTCCACTGTTATGCCCGAGTGGCTGTGAGGTTAATGATTGAGAGAGGTTGAGGATCTAATCATGAGGAATATATATATATATTATGGATCGGGCTGCACACTGCAGCAATATTATATGTATATATTATGGATCGGGCTGCACGCCGCAGCGATACTTATATGGGTCGGGCTGCACGCCGCATCGATATATATATTGGATCGGGCTGCGCGCCGCAACAATATGACGCTTGGGCTGTAGGAGCCCCTCCGGAGCATGTACACCCCCAGTGAGCGTAGTCGACTATAAACTATGGATCGGGCTGCACGCCGCAGCGATTATTATGATTATTACTATTATGAGATATTACTGAGCCTGAGGCTGAGTGTGAGTACTGTGTGACGAGAGTTGAGTCACGAGTAACCGAAAGGCTTGCCCGAGAGGCTATATTTATGAGTGATACCTTGCACGAGAGGCCCATTTATGGCATTTTTGCTGATTTCACTCTTCCTTTTATAATGAGCCTCTGTTGAAAACTACTAAGTAACTGATTTCAAAGTATTTCAATTCAAATTGAAGTTTTACGAAGTAATTGGCTTTTAAACTGTTGAGTTTGACTTGATATTCTATTGTATACTCTTATATATGATTTATTTCAACTGCTCGTCACTGCACTCAGACCTTATTTACTTTAGTTACTTACTGAGTTGGCGTACTCATGTTACTCCCTGCACCTTGTGTGCAGATTCAGGTGCCCGAGCGGCAGAGTGAGGGTTCCCAGCATTTTCGGAGCTTATCAGAGACTGCAAGGTAGCTGCACGGCATCCGCAGCCCTGATTTCCTCCTTCCTATCCTTGTTTTCCACATTTTTAGACTTATCATGTATTAGACAGTCGGACTGGTTGTAATTAGAGGCTCTAGACTTGTGACACCAGATGGTTGGCCTGTGTTTGGTTTGTTGATATATTGTCTTTCCGCACATTTCAGTGAATTAAAAATTTCTCTTGCAAATTTGAAGCTTAATCAGTATTAGCAAAATGATTTATTAAAAGGAATCTACTGTGGTTAATTGTTTGGGTTGGCTTGCCTAGTATTGTGATAGGCACCATCACGACCGGATTATTTGGGGTCGTGACAGTACAGATGAGTGAAAATGTGTTTGAACCATTTTTGTGAATGCTTTAATGATTGTAAATGCATTGCTTTTACAGGATAATAAATGGGTCCATGTTACTCTGGAGAAATCATCAATAATGGTAAGAAAAATACCTAAAACCATTGTATGTTTTGGTGTTGTAGAGACCCCGGAGGTCTAAGTGAACCATCTGGAAAGGAGAAGTGGACTTGATATGACTTTCAAGAAAAGGAAGTCTTTGTTGTCTTGCCATAGGACAAATAGGACATGAAAAGGACTGTTTAGAAGGAATAATGTCAGATAAAACTGAAATTGATTTCATCTTATGAAGAGGAATGTGGCCTGATCTTTGATTCCAAAACAATTCCATTTTATTAACATTTCTAGGAGAATTACAAGAGGGACTGGGGAAAGGGATAACAAAATTGAAAATATTACATGTATTAGAAACATTACATGCATTACCAGATGGATTGACATGAATAGAAGATGAACACTCAGGCATGTCAGGGAGCAGAAAATATAGTCCATGAGAGGCTCTACCAGTTTCCAGTGGCCTCTTTAGAGAAGGGCCCTGTAGAAAACAAGAGTAACTTTTGAATAGTACTAAGCATTGCAATTGAGAAAGAAGTTGATATACAAAAATAAGATTGAATTGGAAGAAGGAACCAAAAGAACATTGTGTAAGATGATGTCTGTTCTAAGTTGCAATGAACCATTAGATATTACTTTAACTTTATATCCATTTGGTAGAGTTATAAAGTAAGGTTTAGGTAAAGGTTGTAAACCGAGTAAAAATTGTTTATTAGAGGTCATATGATTTGTTGCACCTGAATCCAATATCTAAGGTATCTTGCCTAACCGAGCAGACAAACATTGAACTGCAGAATTAACTACAGGGAACTGTTCTACAGGTATGTGACACACACCTGCAAAGTTGGCATAGGCAATATTATCACTAGAAGTAGAAGGATGGTTCCTAGTAGATATGTGAGCCTGCTGAAACAGGGACATAAGGGTATTAATATTGCTCTTTGCTGAAGCCATAAGATGTGGTTTAATTTGGAGGTACCGCTTGAGCAACATTATCTTCCACTTTTACACAAGAAGCAGACTTTTGTTCTTGGTAAATTTGAAGTCAGTGGGAAAAACACGAAGCCTGTAGCATTTGTCTACTGTATACCAAGGTTTTTTTACAGTATTTGCAAAAGACAAAAGAACACTTCCTAGTTTGATCAAAGTTGATTATTTGATTGAAGGGCTTTGCACTATATTGCTGGTTTCCAGAAGGGTTGGAGTTGGATGAAGTAGCAGAAAAAGAGGCTGTCACCAGAGAAACCCAAATTTGGAGGCTGATTTTCCTTTTGACTTTCATCATGCTGAAGCAAAGAATATGCTTTGCTAATTGATGGAAGTGGAGATATAAGCATGATACTACTCTTAACTGTGGAATATGACTCATTCAGTCCACCCAGGAATTGAAAGAGGTGTTAATCTTCAATGAATTTAGGTAATGCTCCATAAGAGCATGCAGGACCAACATAAGCAGAATTTAATTAATCCCATAAAGCCCTCATTCTGGTAAAATAGGTAGCGGTATCAGAGGATCCTTGGGAAGAAGAACTAATTTCCCTTTGGATTTGAATGCATTTGGATCCATTGGACTGTCCAAACCTCTCATATATGTCACTTCACACTTCTCTAGCAGTGTTGAGACACATGACAGTCACTGCTATCTCCCTAGTCATAGAATTAGTGATCTAAGCTTTCACCATATCATTACCTCGTTTCCAAAAAGGGATAATAGGGAGAATCAGGTGGAGGTTGAGGTACTTTACCAGTTACTATTCCTAATTTGTTTTTGGCAGATAAAGAGGTAAGCAACGCCAATGCACGAAACTGGTTCCATTGAACGGTATGGCAACTAATTGGCTTCCAGGGCTATCGGAGGGATGAACATAGAACGGGTGAGACGAGTCCACAGTGAACTCGACAAAACCATCAGCAGAAGGACTTCCCAATTTCATACACAAAAATAAACTTCTAGACTGACATTTCGTAGAAATCACAGTAGAAATCCAAATTTCACAGGTAGAAAAGAAAATCCCCTAATTTCATCTAGGGTTTCACATGCAAATAGGAAAAGAAGAATTTTGACCCTCCTTCTTTACACACCTGAAGAAGTTAAGGACTTCTAATAACAGGAAATGAATGAAACTCAGAAAATCTCCAGAATGTTCTGACAGAAGATTCTTTGATCTGAACGAAATCAGCGAACCAAACTTGATGGTTACCATCGGACGAAAGTTCTGAGTGAGGCGGATCGATTGGAGTGCTCTGATACCATGTTAGACTCCATTATCGGAGTCAATCGAAGAAATTTTAAAGTGAGCGACACCCTAATCGAGAGAGAGAAAAGAGAGAAGAAGAGAAGATATTTTCTTATTATGTTTTTTTGTCTAGTTCTGGAATCATCATCTAAAGTATATAGTCAAATATGACTTTATTTACAAATTGGACTGGGCCGTCTCCTATACAAAACTGGGCCCAAAAAATAGAATCAAAAATACTAGCTAAGCTAAGTAATGTGGCTGGTAGTGGATGCATTATTCAGGCCAACACATTTACAAAAAGGATAAACTCCAGCTAAGATTAAGCAGTTGTATTATCTCCGGGCAAAAAGTATCACAAAGTGGAAAGAAAGAAAGAAATATCAAAAAAAGAGCATTAATCCTATGTATTCTTGCTAGGAGCCTAGGACGAATGTGCGTTTCAAGACTTCAAGTTACTTTGAATTCAGCTTATGCCTGATGCAACTCAAAGAAAGGAGAGAAAAGTTAAAAAGAATCCTTTATGTTGGTTAGGCCAATGTCGTGCGTAGCTCTATTATACGCATCAAACAGAACAATGTCGCGTCTTTAAGTCTCAAGTTTGAGCAACTAATTAAAGCGTCGAATAAACGAAAATCAGATGGCAGCGTGGGATTACAAGACAATGATGGAGAAAAGTACTAAGCTTGCTCTTCCAAATAATGGATGATTTGGCTGTCCAAGATTGAAAAATTAGGAGCCTCTCGGGTTTCTGCCAGTGTAACATAGAGGAAACGCTAGCAATATTTGGTAGTCACACTGCAACCCGTTCTCAGATCAATGCTTTGTGTACCCGGTGCCCATTTTAATCTCCTATGACCAGTTCCAATTTGAATAAAATTAGAAAATAATTGTATTTTATTTTATAATTTTGTATCTTAAATTTATCATATCTGCTGTTAAAATAATCATAGTTGAAATTTGTGTTGATCATAAATTTACCTCCCCGAGAAACATAATCTATATCTATAAACTAACAATAGTTTCAATTGACAACTTTTGGCACTAATTATTCAAGATAACTCATAAGTCATATCAGTCTAGTTCGGTCAATTTATTGAGCCTGTTGGATGGGCTTATTTTAGGGAGAATGATATAGTTACCCACAAAAACAAAATTATTTACCCTTGTCTACCCATTTATTTTTCTACCCATAAACTAATTACATTTCCTACCCATAGTAGTTTTTGTGAGAAATTTTTTCTTTATTCTTCAATTCTTTTTATTTCTATGCTTCTTTTCTTTTTTTTTCTTTCTTTTTTCTTTTCTCCTTTTCTTTTTTCTCGTTTTCTTCTTTTTTTTTTCTTTTTTCCTTTTCTAATTTTATTTAACTTCTTTTTTATATTCTTTTTCTCTTCATAATCCAATTTCATTTACTGTTTTCACTATTTTTTATTATTCTTTTTTTATACTATTACTAAAGAAAAATCAAATTGTGTACCAATTAAATGTAGTTAATACAACCAAAAAATATTAACTAACATATGATACCAGTATAGTATATAGCTATACCAACAGGGTCTATAATTGTACGCAAAGAGTTAAAAAAAATTAATATAATTATTAAACTGAAATAATATCAGTTGTCAATAAATATTTCAAAACAAATTCTAAAAGGATCTAATTGTAAGAGTATATCATTACATTATATATCATAATATAATTATTTTTTATTTTTACATTTTTAATTTGCCCCTCACGCTGGGTAAAAGCTTAAAGCAAAGGGAAAAGGCAAGTAAATTTACGGGTAATAAGTATACTATTATAGTATATTGTATACTATTACAGCATACTGTTACAGTATATTGCATATTATTACAGTATACTATAATAATATATTGTATACTATAATAGTATACTGTTGCAGTATAACTATATACTCCTATGGTATATTGCATACTGTAGCGGTATACTATTAGGTAACTGTGTTCTTCTTCGATTATTACAATATACCATGGCAGTATATTGTAAACTATAATAGTATACTGTTGCAGTATAGCTATATACTCCTACAGCATATTGTATATTGTAGCAGTATACTATTGGGTAGTTGTGTTCTTCTTCAATTTTCAGCTGAAAATTTCGATCTCAATCACCTCAAATCAGCTCCAAATGCTATCAAATTTCAGTATGAACTTCCATAAGGTACTATAAGCAATATTTAACAGCACCTACTTTGAATCAAACAAGAAATCTTCAAAAATAAAATTGAGCTTCAAGCCCAACAATGGTGGATATTCAAATACATAAAAATTTAGATTTGGGAAGCTTACTCGAAGATACTATAAGCAATATTTTATAGCACCCACATCGAATCAAACTATAAATCTTCAAAATAAAATTTCAAATTCTGGAGCTTCAAGCTCAACAATGGTGGGTCTTCATACACACATAATATTAAAAATTAAAAAAAAAATATGTAACATATGACGTACATACATACAGAAAGTAAAAAAGAAGACAATTGTATAATTAAGTGAAATTCTATATGTATAACATAAAACACAAAAAAGCATTCAATATAGAGAGAAAAAAGAGGAGTAATATAGGTCGTTTCACCTTCCTTGTTTAAATTTTGTTCGTAAATAATTTATAGATAATAAATGATAATTAATATTTAGCAGTTATTGTATTTAGAAGTAAATGTTATTAACAAATAGTGGTATTAATTGATGTAAGTAATAGTAATATTTATTAGAGCCTTTTGATCTTCTATGTAAGTATTGTCGCTTTTATTGCTATTTAAATTCTAGTCATAGGAAATATTATTTATTCTGTGTATATATACACAAATCGCTACCATAACCGAGACTGTCAATTTGATAGAGAAAAGGCAAGAAGTTAACATCACAGCTTTGGAAAAGGTCCCTCGTGGTTGTGCTCTTTTAGTTTTAATTAGGTGACGACAAGAAACTATGAGACGAAATTAAAACTTTGAATAAGAAAGGTTGTGCATACTTGATAGTCTTTTTATATATGTCATTGTTGGCTAAACACGTTAGGGATAAATTCAAAGTTGAGAAAAGTGAAAAAATGTTCTTATCAAGAAAAGGAAGTAAATAAGCCAAATCACAGATCTTCCTAATGTGACTTGGATCTGGTATCAAGAAGCCATGTGGGACGGGTAAATAGTATTGATTGCATAGGTAGGAAAAGTAAATAGTTTAGGTTTGGGTATTTAAGGGTAAATATTTTGGGCTTAATGGGTATAAAGTGAGATTTTTCCCTTATTTTAAGTGGAGCCAAAATAGTTTTTAAGCCATAAGTTAGGAATTCTAGCTTTTATTTTTTGGTTTGTTTTTGTCACTTTAGCTTAAACAAGTGCTTAAAAGCACTTTTTTACTTTATCCAAACACTATAAAATGGCTTAAAAGTTATTTTGGCTTAAAAGCACTTAAAAGAAATGCGGGTCAATTGGTTTTGTGGCTCTTTACAAACTTTTAATTTATTATATGATCCTACCTCTTTTTTATTTATTTATTTTATATATTATACATGAGAGATTTACTTTTACATGTAAAAAATAAATTAATTACACATAAAAAATCTAAAAAGGTCATTTTCTTAAATCATAAATTGTAAAGGAATATGATGTACAAACATCACCTCTCTCCCAAATAACATGCAACAAACTTAATTGATCCATGATTTTTATCCCTCTACATGCTAGTCGCTTTTGCCAGCCTATTGATCATTTATATCAACATTTTTACAAAAGAGACCTCTTTTTAGATAGCTCTTATGCTTTTCTTTGAAACCGGGCTTGGACCATGTCTACGAAATAAGGGAAATTTTCAGAAATGACTACATTTTAAGGAGCTTTTAACAATCCATAACTATATTTTATGTATTTATATTTCATAGCTAGTTTTGGACAGTTCACTGTATTTGAGTGCATTCAAATATAATGTTCAACTGTATTTTTGTTTCCACACGTATTTAAGCGTATTTGAATACTTTTCAATTGTATCCAACCTTATTTGGTGTCGCAAGGTTGAACGTATTCGATTGTATTTGAATGTATTTACACTAAAAAATGAAGAATACAGTCAAATCCGGTCAAGTATTCGATGAGAATACAAAATACATTGTATTTAAAAATTGAGAATACAATCAAATCCTTTTAAGAATACACATTATTTACACTAAAAAATAAAAAATACAGTCAAATCCCGTCAAATCACCAACGAGAATACAAAATACGTTATTTTAAAAAATGGAGAATACATCAAAAGCCCATTGAACGGAAAAAGGGGATTTGGGGGAAGGGAAAACAACTCTAAGCTGCTGCAACAGAAGCTATAGAAAAAGGGAAAAACAAAAAAAACAGAAGCTATAGAAAAAGGGAAAAACAAAAACGCAGAAAAGGAATAAAGGAAGGAGGAGGAGGAGGAGGAGTAGTAGGTTGGAACCAAACTTCGTAAAATATGTAATATAGTATTCTTATATTTTGTTTTACTAATATAAGAGTATATAAATTTAATAATTTGAATTATATTGATATTGATTAATATAATTAGAAACAAGAAAAAATTAAGTAATGCTTCTCTTAACTCATAGCACTTTGTGGAAGAATCATGAGTCCCATAGAACACTTTGTAACGAAGATTTTTTTTTTTTGAAACAAATCAAATTCTTAGTGTCTTTGCATGTAGTAGCATGAATTAAACATGGGAACAAACATAGAAACAAAGGCAATTTGTTGAAGAGATTTTTTCTTTAATTCAAAGGATAAACTTTCTTACTTTAGTTGCTTAAGATTATCATCAGGGTGTATATAATTTTGAGGTACGAAAGAAAGTATTGTCGATAGTGATCCTATATGATTTAGACCTATACACATAGTTGGCATAATTTGGGTAAAAGAAAATGAGGAATAAATATACGAGTGAAATTGATAGATTATAGACTACTTGAATTACTCATAGCATGGATAAATATAATTAAGTGCATTGATGGTAGAACATAAGCCTCTGAGGATTAGGAATCTAAATTTAGCTATGAATTAGTTTAAACAAAGAAATTAACATGAGACCGATATAGATGTGATTATATGTATATGGTAAAATCGGTTCACATTACATACTCGAATGATAGAATGACACGTGGAACCGGTGACAGACAGAGGACGAAACAAGTGAAAATCCAGACCGAGGACAACAACTTCAGTTGGCATCAGGTTGGCCGTGAAGGGAACATTATCAACGAGAGCAAACAGATATCTTTCACCAGACGACATTCAATGAAGAATATTCCTCGATGTTAAATATACATTCGTTACAGAGAAATTTGGCATTAGTGACATGCCGCTACAAATTCATCAATGGCCCCCATTATTGTCATTTAAGAGAGGCTTGATCCTAGGACCTTGTTCACCAGGTATAACTATAAATAGTGGCTTCAACAATCATTGTAACACACGAAAATTCTGAAAAAATTATGCTACATATTATTTCAAGCTAAATAATACTTTACTTTCCGTCAAATGATATTCTTATTTATGTCTTCGGAAGCCTTGCTCCCAGAACCAAGATTTCTGCTATTTCATCTTGATTTTAATGCTCTGTCTTCCATTTTATTTAATTTATTTATTATTTTGGGATCAGATCGATTCTCTTGTATATAAACCACGCTATAAATTTAGCTGTACCATTTTACGGATAAATAATTTGGCGCCTACCGTGGGGCTTAGACAGTTACGTAATTGAGTTGATCCTTGCATCTATTACTAATATGTTTGATTCTTTGTTTCTTAGCAAAAATCGTAAAAGATGGCAGCTAACGATTTCAACATCGCACACAACGTTGAGGCACAAGAAAATTTGTCTCAACACGACGATTCAATCAGCGACACTCGTAACGAGGAGGACATAGCCACGCCGGTTCATGGTGGGCGATATCCACAACACGTACATGAGGCGAATCCTGATGATGCTAAAGACGAGCAAGTTGCGGAAACAGTGAGGATCTTGAGAGAACAACAAAAAGCCATCAGAGGCCATCTCTCACGACAAGACCAGGCCCTGACAAAATTAAGGCAAGTGTTGTGGGGTGCTACCAACTACGCGAATGGAAGATTTCCACTTCCTCCGGGTGCTCCCATGAATAAAACAACGCAAAGGGTTGATAACAACATCCCAAGGGGTGAGGTCGGCTTCGATGGGGCCCGGGGAGGGGGGGGGGGGGAGGCAGCAGATCTAGTAACAACAATAGTAATGATCCCTTCAAAACTGATCTCATGCAGTTTATGAGGGAAATAAATGCCCGAATGGACGAAATTCCAAGCACACCGCCAGTGTTGAAGGGACCAGACTCAAAGAAATACACCCATATGTCGTTCAAACCAAGTGTGGCCCCAGAGTTAATTTCGAAGCTGTTCAAAATGGCAGATATACCAAAATATGATGGGACTTCAAACCTTCAGGAGAAGATCATCACCTATACAACGGCGGTGAAAGGAAACGACTTGGCTCCACACGAGATTGAGTGGGTCCTGCTGAAGAAGTTCGGAGAAACCCTCACTATGAGGGACCTGACTTGGTATTCACTCTTAACCGAACAGTCAATAGATTCCTTTGAGATTCTCATAGACTCTTTCATCAAGGCCCATGCAGGGGAGTCTAAATTGTTGCGTGAGTTCGTGACCATGTTTCAGAAAGATAGGATGATGCTACTGGCCGTGCCGGATGAATGGGAAGCTGAGGCATTTACTAAGGCATGAAGCTGAGGAGCTCCGACACCTCCCGAAAACTAATGAAAACCTGCTCGAGTTCCTGGCAATTATATGGGTGGATGTCCATAACCGTTATGAGTCAAAGATAAGAATAGAAGATGATCAGCTCGGGTTCCCGACATCAAATAAGGGTCGGGATCGAGAAAAGAATAAGGATAAATCGAAGGATGATTTTGATGCAGATCAACGATCTTCTGAGGGCCGGGTTTTGCCCTACAAACGGTCCGAAGGATGCGGCAGAGGGTTTCGATCGACGGATAGGTTTTCTCCCGATAGAAGAACTGATTGTGGCCAGAATAGCAGGTCATTGCAAGATAAAGAGGTATTCCCGGGATTCCACCTATCCCAAGCTGTCCGAGTACAATTTCAATGTCAGCGTAGTAGAGCTAGTATTCACAATGAGGAACATCAGGGAAGCATGGTTCCTGAGGCCGATGAGATCTGATCCCATCCAGAGGGATCCTAATCTATAGTGCGAGTATGATGGGACTAACGGCCAACGGACAAGGGACTGCCATTATCTGTGCGAGGAGGTGGAAACAATGTTGAAAAATGACCATCTCAGAGAGTTCTTATGCGACCGGGCTTAAAATAATTATGGCCGCAACTACGATAACGCAGAGCCCTCAAAGATAGGTAAAAATCCTCCATGGCAAACTATCAATATGATTTTCGGAGGAAACGAGATCAACTGTGTAACCTTCTAGGCAGCAAAAAAGACAAATTATTGGTTACTCATAGCATAAGACTCCAGGAAGTCGCCGAAGACGATATCACCTTCACAAAAGAAGACGCTGATGGACCTCTACTGCCGTACAATGATGCCCTGGTATTTTCTCTTACTCTTCTAGATTTTAACAAGTAGATGAGTTTCTGATGCCTATTTCGATTACAACCAAATAAAGATGAACCCGGAGGATTAGGAAAAAACTTCATTCATAACGTACTTTGGCACATATTGCTACAATGTGATGCCCTTCGGGCTTAAGAACGCCGAAACCACTTATCAGAGGCTCGTGCACAAAATTTTCGAAAAGTAAATAGGTAAAATAATGGAAGTTTACATAGATGATATGCTGGTTAAGTCTTTGAATGCATGTGACCATTTGAAACACCTCCAAGAAACCTTTGACATCCTAAGGAAGCACAACATGAAGCTTAACCCCAAAAAGTGTGCGTTTAGAGTTAGCTCCAGTAAATTTTTGGGTTTCCTAGTGTCACAAAGGGGGATCGAATTCAATCCCGACAAGATTAAAGCCATCAAGGACATTCTAGACCAGTTGACAAATGTGAAAGAAGTCAACGACTAATAGGAAGAGTGGCCTCTCTAATCAGGTTCATTTCTCGGTCTTCAAAGAAATACCATCACTTTTTCTCGCTTCTAAAGAAGAAGAACAACTTCAAATGGACTCCGGAATTCCAGCAGGCTCTAAAAGACCTGAAACGGTATTTATCAAGCCCTCTGTTACTGTCAAAACTGGAGGAAGGCGAATAGTTACTGATATACTTAGCGGTCTCGGAGGTAGCGATACGTGTCGTTCTAGTCCGGGAATACGAAAGTACGCAATCTCCTATCTATTATGTTAACAAAATTTTATCGGGAGGGGAAACTAGTTATCCGCACCTCGAGACATTGGCCTTAGCTCTCGCAGTCATTGCTTGAAAGCTTAGGCCCTACTTTTAGTGCCACTCTATAGCCGTTGTGACGACATTTCCCCTGCGAAATTCCCTTCACAAACCTGAGTTGGAAGGTCAACTGGCCAAATGGACAGTCAAAATTACTGAATTCGATATCGAATATTAACCCAAGACTGCGATCAAATCACAAGTTTTGGCCGACTTCGTGGCCGATTTTAGTCCCGGGCTATTGCCTTTGGCCACAAAGGAAATGGTGATGGTGTTGGAAACGACATCAAGAGTTTGGACCTTGTTCACGGATGGAGCTTCCAACATGAAAGGATCCGGGCTCGGGGTAGTCTTAATCATGCCCTCGGGAGAAGTCTTGAGGCAGGCCATAAAAACTGTTCCTTTGACCACAAGTGAAGCCAAGTATGAGGCTTTGATTGTAGGACTTGAACTGGCCCGAGGACTAGACTCTGAGGTAATTAAAATCAAATGCGATTACCAACTGGTGGTAAATCAAGTATATGGAATCTTCAACAACAAAGAGGAAAGCATGCAACAATATATGGTGAAAGTTCAAACTCTACTCGTGCCATTTAGTGAATGGTCCATTACCAACATCCCAAGAGAAGAAAACACAAAAGCAGATGCATTGGCCAATTTGGGCTCATCCACAGAAATGAAAGGATCAGATTCTGGTACGGTTGTACAGCTCATGCACTCGGTACTGGATGTGGACGACCATTATGAAGTAAATACAACCAACCTGGTTTGGGACAGGAGGAATGAGATCATCGACTACCTTGAGCACAACAAGCTGCCCGAAGACTCGAAGGCATCCCGGGTGCTCTGCAGCAAAGTAGCTCGTTATAGCTTATGGGGAGGACAGTTGTACAGAAGGTCATTCCAAGGCCCATTCGCCCGCTGTTTAGGAGCCTCCGTGGCTAATTACCTCATGAGAGAGGTTCACGAAGGAATTTGTGGAAATCATTCAAGTGTAGATTCATTGGTGTTAAAATTAGTTAGGACGTGATACTACTGGCCCCAGATGGAACAAGACGCTAGAATGATCGCTTAGAAACGCAATAAGTGTCAACGTCATGCACCGTTAGTGCACCAACCGGTAGAACTTCCGCATTCAGTATTATCCCCGTGGCCATTCATAAAATGGGGGATGGATATAGTTGGGCCACTGCGACCAGCTTCTGGGAAGGTATGTTTTCTTTTAATTTTAACTGATTATTTCACAAAGTGGGTTGAAGCAGGTCCTTACTAGAAAATCGGCGAGCGTGAAGTGGTCTATTTCCTATGGGAGAACATAATTTGCCGGTTCGGAATACCGAAAGAGATTACATGCGACAACGGGCTACAGTTCATAGGCTCAAGAGTCGCAAAATTCCTTGAAGACTAAAAGAATCACATCTTCTCCATACCACCCAAGGGCAAATGGGCAGGCGGAATCAACCAATAAGGTAATTATTCAAAACCTAAAAAAGAGGTTAGAAGCGGCCAAAGGCAAGTGGACCGAAGAGTTACCGGGAGTCTTATGAGCATACCGGATGATGACCAAGTCAAGCATGGGAGAGACACCTTTCTCTCTCGTATACGGAGCAGAAGCTCTGATCCCGGTGGAAGCAAAAGAACCAACCTTAAGGTACTTCTAGGCGGACGAAGAAGCAAACAACGAAGAATTGCTAGTCAAATTAGAGATACTTGACGAACGCAGGGACTTGGAGCACATAAGGATGGTCGCCCGGAAACAAAGAGTGGAAAGTTACTACAACCGTAGAGCCAATCTCTATTATTTCAAAGTGAAAGAGTTGGTTTTAATAAAAGTGACTCAGAACACCCGGGAGCTCAACGCAGACAAGATGGGTCTGACGTGGGAAAGCCCCTACCGGGTTTTAGTTGTCACCGGGAATCGATCATATGAACTGGAAAACAAGATGGAGTCAAATTGGCAAGCAACTGGAATGTGACCCACCTCAAAAGGTATTATTGCAGATGAGCACTACTTGTACTGAAAGTATGTGCTGCACTCTTTTTCCCTTCGTTCAGTTTTTGCCCCAATTGGTTTTTTTGGCATGGTTTTTAACGAGGCAGCAACAGAAAGCATACTACGAAGAAAGGTCCATCAGCAAAAATAAGACCTATTAATGACAAGGCATCGAAACAACAAATCGTTGCGAGATAGTTAAATAGTCTTTGGCTCGATGGCAAATTCCTAATGGGAAGCAAAACTTGCCACCGGACTAAAGGCTATTCAACAATTTACAAATGTTTTCCCTACAATCCACTAGGGGGTGGTTAGATAATCTTTGGCTCGATAGAAAAGTTACTAACGGGAAACGAAGCTTGCTATCGAACCAAAGATTATCCAACCATTCACTAGTGGAATCCTCAAAGGAACAAGACTTCCAGTGTTCCGATTGACATTCTTTGCATTCGAACACTGGGGCGAGTGATGAGAATACGACAACCTAATTTCCACAGAAATCGGGACTACAAATTTCGGGAATAAAAATGTCTCATTGGGATCGGGGACTGCACAACCAGCCCCGTAGAAACAAGTTGTACAGAATTAGCCACATGTAATGGAAATTTCTTTTTTTTTCCCAGCAAAACGTATGCTTATGTACTTTTGAAGATAAAAGGAATAAAATAAAAATCCTTTTATTTTTTATCTTGTTCTTGTCCAAAAGATGAATTAATTTTATCATTTGAAAGTTAATCAAGTACTTCAAATTCTAATACCAAAATGAACATGTGACGTCCTCTTCAAGAGAACTGTAAACATAAGAGGGCCATATCTTAAGGAAACCTCACAATAAAGGGTTGGTTCCGCAAGACTGTATGCCTGGAACCCAAATGCGATCAAGAAAAAATGCACCCGAAGCCTTGAATAATTCGATGCAAAAAAGTAAACTTTGCGCAACGCTTAAACAAAAAATACTTTTATTTATCAAATGTGCCAAGCAGCACAAGTACAAAAATACAAAAACAAAACAACAAAGGAAGAGAAAACAAAGAGCTAAACTACATCGCCCCTAGAACTCGGGGGAAGCGAAGCGTCAGCACCCCCGGGAGAAGTGGATGGATCTACCGTCACCTTGGGATCTTGGCCTTCATCAATATTCTCCTCAAGTTCATGAGAACTCGAAACCAGAACCAGAAGAGTCAGTTGCATCATGCTGAGTCGGGAGGTGTCTTCGAGCAGTTGACTCCAGTTTTCGGGCTTGGCTATTTCATTGTCAATATCAATGATGCAGCTTGGCCTCTTCCAAGGTTTTTCTCCTCATGCTATACATAGAATATATTTTTCCATTAATGAGAGAATCTGCTCGGTGCTGGAGTTCTTATTTAAGCCGATCAACCTCGGTCAAAAAGCCATCCCGCTTAGATCTCGTAGCGCCAGGCTAAGATCCAAATTACGGAGAGTGGTTATATGAACCTTATTATATTCCGTGATACTCTTATACCTATCCTCAATCTAGGCATGCTTCTACTCAGCAACAACATCCTCTTCAGCTTTGGAGTTCAAGGCTACCTCTACGTTATTCACTCTCTCAATGGAGGTAGATTCGCGCTCGACAGCAGCAAGCACAATATTTTGGACCTCTAACCATTTAGCCTTGGCTTCTGAAAACTGTACATTTAGCTGAGAGGCTTCTTGGCCGAGGGCCATCACTTCCTACTTACTCTGTTGCAACCGAGCCGCTAACTCGCCCGCCTCAGCAGCTTTTGCATCTAGCACCGGGAGGCGAGCAACAATTTGGTCTTTCTCAGCCAACAACTGGTCCCGCTCGGACTAGAGTCCTTCTTTATCGAAGATCAATTTTTGAAGGCCCTCGGAAGCAAGGAAGTTGGCCTGCGTAGACAAAAACCCAAATTAGAAACCCTGTCATAGCAAGTCAAGAAGAAACAAGTAGTAAAGAGAACAAGTATGTTACCGCTGCTGCATTATGCATGGCATTGTTTAACAAACACTCTCCCGAGAGAGAGTATATTTTCTTCTTATCCTTTTCTAAAGCCACCGACTTCAGATAGTTGGCGAGTTTCACCGTCCGGGACAACAAATGGCACTCAGTAGATACTGAGAGGGAGACACTCCTCCTCCTTTGGGGATGTGTAGAAGGGGTTGAATAGATGTGCCCCAAATTTCCATGGTCTAGGGATTGGGGAGGAGGGACATCCTCCTCTCGGACGTCTACGGCCGGTGGGGGTGATGTAACAGTTGTTGGTGATGAAGGTATGGTTGACGTGGAAGGAGATAAAGCTGATGGTATTGTGGGTTAAGAAGCAACTGCAGTAGAGGCAGTGCTGGTTGTTGGTTGCTCACCAACCAAAGACTGAAGAGGCCTGGTACTCGGCCTCATAGTACAAAGAGTAGTGACTTAAATCGGAAAGGGGGAATTGCCATTCTCCACCAAGTCAAATTCTCCCCAGAGCGCTCGGGAATCGTCCTTGGTTGGGGTTATAAGCTCTTCAGATTGAGCATTCTGTTGAGCTGTTGAAGGTCGTTGTCTCTTTTGTAGGGAAGCCTCTTCATCACTGGTTTCCCCATCATCGTCAATAACCACAGTGGCTACGTCTGGCTCGGGTGCGGCTTTCTTCACTTTTTAATCTTTCCCTCGGCCGAGGAAGAACGCCGCCTTTTTGGTTGCTTGTTCTCCGACCGAGGACTCCAAGAGGAAGCGCTTGCACCGGAAGCAGATCATATGGTGCCTGTTCGGGTAAGAGCCTCCTTCAACAGCCTCGCCGCCTCTATGGAATCAACCAAAATGTCCTCCTCAGGGATGGTAACAGAGCCCTACGGGAGACCTGAATCCAACAAAAAGGTGAGGTTAACCAGTTTTCTTATGTACAAAGATGAAACGAAGGCAAAATCGGTTTTACGAGTTAGCTTACAATGAGTCTTAGCTTTCTATCCATATTTGGGGGCCAACTCTTTCCACCGGCGTGTCTCAGGCATGGTGATGTCTAGAATCTTCTAAACCCACCAGTCCAAGCCTTAAACCCTTGGCGGTGTCCAACGAGTTGCTGAAATGATTAATAGATAAGGATCAACAACGACATAAAACAACCTTTTTTTAGAAAAAAAAGATAAACTTTGAACCTACATGTATGAGTCCAGGACTTAGGGAAGGATGGAGTTGTGGCCAGGATAATATCCCTGGTTGAAATAACGACAAACCGCTCCATCGACCCATGGTTGTTATCTTCATCCATACTGTAAGCAAGGCATGGTGGCCGCATTTGCTGAAATTTATTAGTCCCCACGGAAAATCTTGGGGGAGTAGAGATTCATCATACAATCCAAGGTGAGCTCCTCTTGCGTTTCCTAACACAACCGTCGTAGGCAGGTTACCATTCGCCACACCGAAGGGCCCACCTGTGCTAAACAAACTTTGTATTGGTGGCACAACTCTAAAATTACGGGGTCAAGCCCCCCGCCAAAGAAAACGCACCCAACGTAAAAAGGTACCTATAAACGTACATGAAGCCCTTCTTAGAGAAGGTTACTCGCTCCACTATATTAGGAACAATAATGTTTAGGCCGTGGCAATCATAGTCCTCCTTCACAACATGAATGCTGGAAGGGCGGATAGAAGAAGAGTATTTTCTGACAGCCCAAGTGTGAGAATTTGAAGAAGGGAACTTCTCTTCGAAGTCCTTGGATGTGTTGAGATGTTTGGGGATGATGGTGTTCACCGTATGGGGTTCACCATCAATGTCGATTTCTATGTCTTTGCTCTCCTTCAGACCCCCACCGAAGAGAAGACCGGAGTTCTTGGAAGAGTTAGTGAAAGAAGCCATGATCAACAGAAGGTGATGAGAGTTTTTTTAAGAATATTAAAGAAGGATGAAAGCGGAAAAGTGTTGGATGCAAAGAAGTTGAGAGAGTTTGTAAAACTGTTAAGTGTAAAAGAAGAAGAATGAGGCGTATAAGTAAAGGAATAGGCGGCTAAAATCGTGGTCATGATTACCTCGAGAATCGGAAAAAATATTGCTAAATCATGGAGTAACACGTGTTCGGGGTATTAAATGCGAAGAGACGTGCGTCTAATCAAGCGTTAGAAACTTTTCAGAAGGGTTAAGAAAATTTTCCGCCAAGAAAGAAATCTTCACCAACTTTCTGGTGACACAAAGATGTGCCACCGAAAAGTAGGGGGACAATCTATATAGGATAAAATTGGTTCACATTAAATACTCGAATGACAAACTAACATATGTAACTGGGGACAGACGGAGTACGAAGCAAGTGGAAACCAAGACGGATGACAACTACTTTGGTTGGCCCCGAAGGGAACATTATAAACGAGAGCAAACAGATATCTGTCACCAGATAACATTCAATGAAGAATATTCCTCAGTATTAGATGCATATACGCTACAGAGAATTTTGGCATAAGCGACCCGCCGTTACATATTCATCAATAGCCCCCCATTATAGTCATTTAAGAGGGGTTTGATCCTAGAAACTTTTTCCCTAGGTATAGCTATAAATAGTGTGTCATGACCCGGAGTTTCCACCCTCGGGACCGTGATGGAATCTAACATTTCACCTGCTAGGCAAGCCAACGTTAGAAATAGTTTATAGCCATTTTTAACAAAATCCAATTAAATTATACCAAGAGACTAAATAAACTGAAATAAAAGTAAAATAAAGTGAATAAGCCAAAATATCAGCGATATCTTGATACAATTCCAGAACTGGTGTCACAAGTACACCAGCGACTAGAATAATACAAATAATGGTCTGAATAAAAGTAAAACTCTCTGAAATTAAATAAACAACTAGGATAAGGTAGAAGGGAACTTCAGGGTTGCGAACACCGAGCAATTGTACCTCAAGTCTCCGTCGGGCTATCAATCTACTGACCGCCGCTAGGACCAACTCCAAAATCTACACAAGAAATGCATAATGTAGTATGAGTACAACCAACCCCATGTACTCTGTAAGTGTCGAGACTAACCTCGACGAAGTGGTGATGAGGCTAAGGAGGGTCACTTACAATAACCTGTACGCAGCATAATAATAATAATAATAATAATAATAATAATAATAATAATAATAATAATAATAATAATAATAATAATAATAATAATAATAGGAAGGGAACACAAGAAAAGTAAGGCAATTAACTGATGAAAATAAACTTGATCCTCGAAATCAGTGAAACCAAAAATATCAGCCCTCAGAATCTCGTATGAAAACAATGAAAGCTAAGACAATGTAATAATTAATACAAAAAACACAATCTATTGCTGCGCACAACCTGATCCTACCATACAAATACAATCCTCCCTTATTTCACCATAGCAATATCAAGAATAACAAGTAAAATCTATTGCCGCGTGCAACCTGATCCCACCATATAATTAGATTCAGTATCATAATCTTGTCTTATTTCACCATATCAATATCACATATAAAGTTTGTTGTGGCATGCAACCAGATCCCACCATATCATATCAATCCTTCCTTATTCCACCCGTTGTGGTGTGCAACACGATCCATAAACAAAACTAATAAATGTAATTAATTCAACAACTCAATTCACAAGAATCTCTGTGATTAAAGAATTATGAAAGCAATGCCATAAAGGAATCTCGTACTAAGTCAAGAAATGCTAAATTAATACAAAACAACAAGACAAGCCAAATATATGACATTTAAAGTGTACAAGTAAGACAATTAAGGCAAGTAACAATTAATCATGGACCATGGAAGGAACGAGCATTTCAATACAAGAGAAAATAGTGACAAGTGACAAGTTAAGACATAGGAAGCAATTAAAGCATGTAACAGTTAAGATATGGAACAAAATAAATTATGAGATACGGAAAAACATGGAGACAATTATTTTGATGGAGTATAAACACTCGCCACCTTGCATATACGCCGCTACACATGTAATTCACATAACACATAGCTCAAGTGTTCCTAATTCTCTCAAATCAAGGTTAGACCCAACACTTACTTTGCTCCGCAAGATAATCAAAGCTCAACCGGGGTCTTTCCTCTAAAATTCGCCTCCGAACCAACCGAATCTAACGAAAATCGACTTAATATCAACAACCAATGGGAGAAATATCATTTACAATACATAAAGGTATGATCTTTACACTTTTCCCAAAAAGTCAACAAAAGTCAACTCCGGGACCGCTTGGTCAAAACCCGAGATTTGGACCAAAATCCAATTACCCATTCACCCCGATTCCAGTTATGCAATTAGTTTCAATGTCCGACCTCAATTTGAGGTCTAAATCTCAATTTTACTAACCTCCCCAATTCTTCCCAAATCCCTAATTTTCTACCATTAAAGAACATAGATTAAGGTTAGAAATCAATTTGTGTTGATGAAAAAGGAAGAAAATGAGTAAAAGTATACTAACCTATGGAATGGTGATGAAATTTCTCCTCAAAATCGCCTGTAGGCTGAGCTGTAATGAGATGATGGTGAAAAATGGGAAATTCCCGTGTTTGGAACATTTTAATGTCTGGGCGTTAGGTGTTCATTGCGTTCGTGAGACACCTGATGCGATCGCGAAGTAGCAGCGGCCTAAGGCCTTTGCGTTCGCGAAGGGACACACGGGATCGCGATTGTATTCTCCCCTGGCGATTGTATCCGCGAGCCTTGGCCCGCGTTTGCGTAGAACTCAGTACTCCCTCCCAGGCCCCTTGCTCTTCGCGTTCGCGTAGTGCTGGTCGCGTTCGCGAAGGGTGATCCCACCATTGCTTAACGTTCGCATACACAACCTCGCATTCTCATAGAGGAATAACCTCCCTTGCCCGGATTGCTCTTCGCGATCGCGAAGAAAAACACACTAGACATCAACAGTAGCCAAACCAGCAATTCTTTATAAGTTCAAAATGGTCTGTAGCCTTTACGAAATTCACCCTAGCCCCTCGGGCTCCAAAACATATATGCGCACAAGTGTAATAAAATCATACAAACTCGCTCGTGCAATCAAAACATCAAAATAACATCTAGAACTATGAATCAGACGTAAAAAATGATATTTTCAAAGAAACTCAAGAACATGAAATTTTACAACCGGACGTCCGAATCACGTCAAATCAACTCCGTTTCGCACCAAATTTTGCAAATATGTCATAAATAATGAAACAAACCTATACCAAGTTCTTGAACTAAAATTCGAACGCGGTAGCAAAAAAGTCAACCTACTGTGAAACTTAAAAATTCTTTAAACCTTTTAAATTGCTAGTTTTATACAAATTACGTTAAATTAAGCAAGGGACTTCCGAATTTGATTCCGGACATACGCCTAAGTCCCAAATTATGATACGAACCCACCGAGACCATTAAAGCACTTATCCGAGTCCGTTTACAAAAAACAAAACGTTGACCGTAGTCAACCCAAACAAATTTTAAGGAAATATTTCATATTTTCTTTAGTTTTTCACATAAAAAATTTTCGATGGAAGAAACAAACTATGCACGCAAAATCGAGGAAGGCTAAATGGAGCTATTCGAGGTTTCGAAACACAGAAATGAGGGCTAAACTGAAATTGACCTATCGGGTCATCACATAGTGGCTTCAACAACCAATGTAACACATCAAATTCTGACAATCTTATGCCACACATTATTCAAAGTTAAATAATACTTTATTTTCTGTCCAACGATATTCTTATTGCTGTCTTTAGAAGCCTTGCTCTCGGAACCAAGCTGACAACTATTTTATCTTGATTTCAACGCTAAGTCTTGCATTTTATGTAATTTATTTATCATTTTGGGATCAAATCAATTCGTTTGTCTATAAACCACGCTATAAATTCAATTGTACCATTTTATGGGTAAACATTATCGATTGATTGAAGAAAGTCATACAGATAGCTTGATGTTTATATATATATATATATATATATATATATATATATATATATATATATATATTTGTGTGTGTATCACCTCGTATTTTACATTTATTTCGTGGATTTAGGATGTGAAATGAGTTGATTCCTATTAATTTGAGATATTTTTATGTGTAGGAATGATCTGGGAGCAATCGGGGGTGAAATGTAGGAAATTAGAGCCAAAACAGACGAAAGCATGATAAATGGACATTACAGCGCCACAGGCAGTGCCAAGCGCCACCTATGGCGCCAAAAACAGAAAACTTAAATTGGCAGCGCCATGGAGGGCGCCTGGCGCTGGGCAGGGCGCCAATGGCGTGAGACTTCTCCAACTTCGCCCGGGACACGGTAATTTCGGCCCTAGACCTACCCAACACGTATAAAAGCAAGACTAAACTTATTGGTGAGAGGGTGACACCACTTTTGATGGAAAATACACATGAGAGACATTCCGAAGCGGAGAGATCTCAGTTTTCTTTATCTTTTTCTAGTATTTTCAATTATTCAACACTTATGAAATTCTTTGCTATTATCATGAGTGGCTAAAAATCCATTGTTCTGGGGTTGTGATTTAGCCATGAATATTGTTGTTACCGTTGACTTAACCTTGATTGTAATTCACTACTCTATGGTTGTGTCTTCAATTCTGTGATTAATTGCTTAATTGTTTGGCCAGCAGTTAGGTTCTATTTACTATCTATGCTATGCTTGGGAAATTCGTGTTTAGATTAGAGAAGAATTGAAGAGAGCACGATGTTAACTCTTGGGGGGGGGGGGGGGATTTGTGGTTAGGATAGAAATATACCTAGTCACGGTGCTTAATTAAATATTGTAATCGTAATGCGTTCTTAATAGATTAATTTCATAGGAATATAAGCGTTAATCTATATTGAATAGGCGAGTAGTACTTCGGGAGAAGGCTATGAGAGCAATTATCGATTAATTAGCAATCATGAGTGAATTGTATGATAGGGAGAGTTAATTAGAACACAATCGGATTGGTGAATCGATCACAACCCTGGAATATTTGTCTCTATTGAATACATAACAACATTTTTTTGCTTGATAGTTTTGTTATTAGTTAGAATTATAGTTTAGTATAATCACATTCTTGAACTTGATTTTGGCTTGGCTGAATAACAATCTTGGTGATTTTAGTGGGTAGTTGATACAAGTCTATGTGGGTTCGACACTTGACTTATCATTTTATTACTTGTACGACCACGTATACTTACGTATGCGTTTGGGAGCAACAAGTTTTTGGCGCCGTTGCCGCGGACTTGAATATTAACTACTTTCTAGTTTTTGATTTAATTGTTTATTTCGTCAAGTCTAACATTACTTGATTGTTGCTCTTATCTCAGGAACTTAGATTGAATGTGTAGGGTCAGAAGACAGGATTGACTTCAAGGCTTTGACCCTGAACATGAAAGAACATTTCACAGGAGGTTGAGGGAAGCAAAGGAGACGAATAATATTCAAGTACTTGTTGAATTTCCTGTGAACATGGTAGAGGAGGAATGCATGGCTGTTCGGGAGGTGGCGATGCCCAGCATTGCTAATGTCACCCCCAACATTGTGAATCCCAGAATCACTGGACACTTTGAGCTGAAACAAAGCATGATCCAGCTACTTCATGCGAATGGGCAGTTTATGGGTCTTCCACACGAGGATCCACAATAACATATCCTGAACTTCTTGGAGATTAGAGATACTTATATCTCTAACGGGGTCACTCCAGACTATGTGAGGCTCACACTTTTTCCATTCTCTCTGTTGGGCGAAGCAAAGTGATGGCTGAAGGTAGAACCAGCTAATTCTATTACATCATGGAATGATTTGGCAAGGAAATTTCAGGCAAGGTTCTTCCCTTTAGGCAAAACTACAAAGATCAGAAGTGAGATAGTCTCCTTCAAACAGAAAGTAAGGGAATCTCTATACTCGGCTTGGGAGAGGTTCAAGGGGCTAATCAGAGACCGTCCTCATCACAAGTAAACAAGAGAATTATTAGCTCACACTTTCATAGAAGGTCTACATCCTGAAACAAAAATTATGGTAGATGGTGTAGCTGGAGGTCAAGTGTTGGAGAAAATATTCGACGAGATATATGCATTATTGAACAAATTCTCCAAAAGCTATCTGGATTGGCAATGAGAGATGGGCAGACACACAATGCAAAAGTCTTCAGACGTTCTTGAGTTAGATGTCGTCTCGGCATTATCAGCACAAATTTCTACATTGACCAACAAAGTCAATCAGATGACCTTGATTATCAACAAGCAACAAGCACAACCAGTACAATAGGTTCATGTGTTTTGTGAAATATGTGGAGAGGGTCACACGAGCGACTTATGCCCCGCTTATCCAAAGTCTGTCTGCTTTATGGGTAATGCAAATAGGGGCCAAACAAACCAATATGTGAACGCTTACAATCCCAACTGGAGGAACCATCCAAATTTCTCTTGGGTTGGAAACCAAGGTACTCAGAATCAATCTAGGCCTCAAGCACCTTAACAACAATATAGACCACCTCAGGATGAACAATAAGCGAGTCCAACAAGTCACCTTGAAGACATGTTGAAAAAAGTGATGGCTGAACAGGAAGCCTTCGCTAAAACATTTATGGCTGGGCAGCAAGCCCAAGCCGCAACAATGAGAAATTTGGAGCGCCAAGTGGGACAACTTGCTAGTGTCAAAGACACTAGGCCAATTGGAGCTCATCCAAGTGACACTGAAGCTAATGCTAAGGCATCCCTTAATGCCGTGTCATTGAGGAATAGGAGACAATTAGAAGAAGTCCAGTCGAAAAGGAGAAAATAGGTGACTTTTAATGAGAGGCCAGCCACTATAGAATCAAAATCAGAAAAGTCAAAGGAGTTAGAGAAGCCAGCTAAAGGGGTAGTGGCTGAGCAACCACCACCATTGGTTGCAAGGACACCACCTCTGTTCCCTCAAAGATTGAAGAAAGTGAAGGATAACGCCACATATAAAAAGTTTCTTGATATTTTGAAGCAGGTGCAATTTAATATTCCATTGGTAGACATCTTACATGAAGTGCTCAAATATGCAAAGTACATCAAAGACATAGTGGCAAATAAAAGGAGGCTGACCGAGTTCGAAACTGTGGCACTCACTGAGGAGTGTAGTTCAAGAATTCAAAGCAAGCTACCTCAGAAATTGAAGGATCCAGGTAGTTTCACTATCCAAATCTCGATTGGTAAACATGCAGTTGGGCGAGCTTAATGTGATCATGGAGCGAGCATCAATTTGATGCCGCTATTTGTGTTCAGACAGTTTGGGTTGGGTGAGCCACGCCCAACAATGGTAATCTTACAGTTGGGTGATCGCTCCCTTGCTCATCTTGAAGGACTGATTGACGATGTGTTAGTTCAAGTGGGTTCTTTCATATTCCCTGCTGATTTTATTATCTTGGACTACAAGCCTGATCAGGAAGTCCTATTTATTTTGGGGCGTCCATTCTTAGCCATGGGCCGAGCTATTATCAATGTTTGCAAAGGAAAGATGATGATGAGAGTGGGTGATCGAGTGGAGGTATTCAATGTTTATAAAGCACTCAGGTTACCAGCCCACTATGAAGAGCTATCCATGATTTCTGTGGTGGAAAGTGATGCTACATCATTAGTGCCCTATGTGAGCCCTGTAGATCCTCTTAAACGAGCATTGATTGGGGATGAAGAAGATATTTAAGATTAAATGATGGGAGAAATTGAGCAAGTACTTGATATGTCCTGCAATTATGTCCATGGGTTTGGAAAATTTGAGGAGTTGGACAGGCCTGTCACTCTGACCCCTCCTAAGCCATCTATTGAAGAAGCTCCAATGCTAGAACTTAAGCCTCTACCACCGCATCTGCGTTATGCTTATTTGGGGAACTTTGAGACATTGTTCGCAATTATCTCCTCCAGCTTGACTAACACTCAAGAAGAAAAATTGCTCAGAGTACTCCGCAAGCATAAAAAGGATATTGGTTGTCTATTGCTGACATCAAGGGAATCAGTCCATTGTTTTGCATGCATAAAATCTTCCTTGAAGATGGGGACCGCTAGAGTGTTGAGTAGCAAAGGAGGTTAAATCCCATTATGAAAGAGGTCGTGAAGAATGAAGTAATCAAGTTGCTCGATGCAGGTATCATCTTTCCCATTTCTGACAGCAACTGGGTAAACTTAGTTCAATGTGTGCCCAAAGGGGGGGGGGGGTGATTGTGATTGAGAACGAAAAAAATGAGCTAATTCCTACTCACACTGTGAAGGGGTGGAGAGTCTGCATTGATTATAGAAGGCTCAGCAAAGTAACCCGCAAGGACCACTTTCCACTTCCATTCATTGACAAATGTTGTACAGATTAGCCGGGCATGAATACTATTGATTCTATGATGGTTATTCGGGATAAATTAGATTTTCATATGCCCAAAGGACCAGGAGAAGACCACTTTTACTTGTCCTTATGGCACTTTTGCCTTCAAGCGAATGCCGTTTGGTCTTTGTAATGCACTAGCTACCTTCCAGAGGTGCATGATGGCTATTTTCACGGATATGGTGGAAAAATTTGTGGAAGTTTTTATGGATGATTTTTTAGTCTTTGGGTCTTCTTATGATGATTGTTTGAAGAATTTGAGCAAGGTGCCGGCCCGTTGTGAAGAAACAAATCTGGTACTGAATTGGGAAAAATGCCATTTTATGGCGCAAGAAGGCATCGTGTTGGGTCAGAGAGTTTCTATGAACGGTATTGAAGTTGATAAGGTGAAGGTGGAGGCGGTTGAAAAATTACCTCCACCTAATTCGGTGAAGGGTGTCCGATGTTTCTTGCGACACGCGGGATTCTATTGGCGCTTTATTAAAGATTTTTCTAAAATTGCTACTCCTTTGTGCAGGTTGCTTGAAAAAGATGTAACTTTCTATTTTGATGACACCTGCCTCATGTCATTTGAAGAACTAAAAAAGAAGCTGGTGTCTGCCCCCATTATTGTGGCACCAGATTGGTCCTTACCATTTGAATTAATCGTGATGCGAGTGACCATGCTATTGGGGCAGTGCTAGGCCAGAGGAAAGACAAGGTGTTTTATTCCATCTACTATGTGAGTAAGACTCTGGATGATGCACAGCTGAATTACACCACCACTGAAAAAGAGTTGTTAGCTATTGTGTGGGCCTTTGAATAATTTTGGGCATACTTGGTGGGAACTAAAGACATAGTCCATACCTATCATGCAGAAACGTAACGACCAGGCCGGTCGTTTTCGAATTTACTCCCCGATCCCCTATTAACTTCTTCCCCCAAGTTTATTTATGCTATTTTGATTTGCCGGGATGTTCGGTTTTGAGTTTCGGAGAGTTTTCGGACACTTAGTCCTAAATGAGAGCTTAAGTGTTGGAAAGTTGACCGTAGTCGGAACAGTGTAAAAACAGCCTCGGAATGGAAATCAGATGGCTCCGTTAGCTCCATTAGGTGATTTCAGGTTTAGGGGCGTGCTCGGGTTGTGTTTTAGAGGTCCGTAGCTAATTTAGGCTTCAAATGCCGAGAGGTCGAATTTTGAAGTTTCCGGTTCGATAGTGAAATTTTGATCTGAGGGTCGGAATGGAATTCCGGGAGTTGTAACAGTTCCGTTGTGTCATTTGGGACGTGTGTGCAAAATTTCAGGTCATTCGGACGAGATTTGATAGACTTTTTGATCGAAAGCATATTTTAAGAAATTTGGAGTTCTTAGGCTTGAATCCATGGTTAATTTGAGGTTTCGATGTTGTTTTAGGTGGTTTAAGGATTGGTACAAGTTTGGGGAGTGGTATTGGACTTGTTGGTGCCTTTGGTTGAGGTTCCGGGGGGCCTCGGGATGATTTCGGATGGTTGGCGAGAAAATTAGAAGATGTTGCAGCTGCTGAATTTTTGTTGCTTCTTGTATTTTCTCATTTACGGTAGGGGGACCACAGATGCGGCGCCGCAGAAGCGGCTAAGTGGTCGCAGAAGCGGAATTTGGATATTCCTCAGGAACCGCAGATGCGGTGAGTTGATCGCAGAAGCGCAATCGCTCCTGCGGTTAGAGTTCCGCAGATGCGGAATCTGGCATTTAAACGAAAGTCGCAGATGCGACGTAGTTTCCGCAGAAGCGTGACCGCAGATGCGGTCCCAGGGCCGCAAGTGCAGGAATCGCTGGGCAGAACACATAAATAGTTGCCTTTGCGAAATTGAGCCATTCTTTCACCATTTTCATCCGGGTTTGAAGCTTTTGAGAGAGATTTTTGAGAAAACAAAGGGAAATCACTTGGAGGTAACGCCCTTGACCTCATAACTCGTTTTTATGTGATTAAAGACCTAATTAGTGATGAGAAATTGGGGAAAAGTGGGTAATTAGGGTGAGTTTAAGAGGCCTTTAAATGAGGATTTGAGGGGTCATTTGGACTCCGATTTCAGTGTTCTTGTTATGTTTAGACTCGTGAGAGTACGAGGTTTCTGAAAATGTAAATTTTATCCGATTCCGACATGAGGGGCGTTTTGGTCATTTTACCTAATTTCGCATATTTGCTTAGAATTTTATTATAGAATCAGTTACTTGAGATGTTATTTACAATATGCAATTCAATTGAATAGATTTGGACCATTTGGAGTCGGATACTCGTGGCAAAGGCGTGGTTTCGGTTGACTTGCACTTGTTCGAGGTAAGTGGCTTGTCTAACCTTGTGTGGGGGACCTTTTCCCCTTAGGATTGTTATTGTGGTAATTGAAATGCCTCGTACGTGAGGTGACGAGTGCGTACTTGTGCTAATTGTTGGAAATCCGGTTTTTTTTCCATTAAAAATAGCCTTGAATTGTGTTCTTCCTTTTCTTACTTACACTATTTTGAAACTAAACCTGCTGTAGCCTAGAGAAGCATGCCTACTTGACTAAATTGCTCTATTCGCCTTAACTGCCTTATTGTATTACGTGAAACATGCTAGGTTAGGATTTCCTGCTTCACTTTGATATACAATTGATTGTATTGAATTCTTGTTGTTGCTGCGTATTTACTTTGGGACTACCAGACGGTATCCCGGGAGCTCCCTTGTATGTTTACTTTGGGACTACAGAATTGCATTCTGGGAGATCCCCCTGCACATTTATGAGTTGGACTACGAGACTGCACCCGGGAGATCCATTGGATATGATATTTATATTTGGGGGCTACAAGACGGTATCCCGGGAGATCCCCCGGTTGTTATCTTGGAAATGAGTTGTGTCTCTTACTGCGTTTTACTTGCCTTTGTAATAGTTGTTGCTATCCTTCATACTTTGTGTTACTTATTTATACTGGTTATTTCGCACTGTTAAACCTTATATCTTATTTAACCTCAGTAGGGCCCTGACCTTCCTCATTACTACCCAATCGAGGTTAGGCTTGGCACTTACTGAGTACCGCTGTGGTGTACTCATGCTCTTCCCGTGCATGTTTTTCATGTGCAGCTACTCAGGCTTACCATTCTTGAGGCGAGGCGATTATACAGGACTTTGAGGTATATCTGCCGTGTCCGTAGACCGAGGAGTCCCTTTCTATTTCTGCATCTAGTATTTAGCCCTTCTGTACTTTATGTTCTTGATTAGACATTCCGAAGGTTAGAGCTATGTAGTGTTCTTCTCAACTTGTGGATCCGTGAGTTTCCGGGTTTTGGGATAGTGTATCAGATTGTTAAAAGTTGTGTGTATATGCCGAGCAACATTTAAATACTATTTCTTTTAGTTATTCGGCTTTTGATTATTTATTCCGCAAGATTAGTTTGTTTCCGAATTTGTTAGGCTTACCTAGTCGTAGAGACTAGGTGCCGTCACGATAGTTCACGGAGGGCGAACTGTCGTGACAAGCAATCGGGTATCTATTTACAAAAAAAGAATCTAAGGCTAGAGTGATGCTGGGTTTTGTTGCTACAGGAATTCGATGTAGAAATACGAGATCGAAAGGGGACAGAGAACCAAGTAGCTGACCATCTATCAAGGCTGGAAAATCACGATCACGTGGAGGAGGGTGGCCAAATTAAAGAAGTATTTCCTGATGAGAAACTTTTTGCTATTACCCAAGACCCTCTCCCATGGTACGCAGACTATGTGAATTATCTTGTGAGTGGGGGTACTTCCTCCTGAAATTGAATCTAACGCTAGAAAGAGGTTTCTACATGTTGTGAACTTCTATTATTGGGATGAGCCATATTTGTACAAGCAATGTGCTGATTAGTTGATGAGGAGATGCATTCTATAAAAGGAGGTAGAATTAGTGTTGTATCATTGTCATGCATCACCTTATGGAGGCCATCATGGAGGAGATAGAACAACTGCAAAGGTATTGCAATCCGGTTTCTTTTGGCCAACTTTATTCAAGGATGCCCATGCGTTTGTTAAGAAGTGTAACCAATGTCAGAGAATAAGAACAATCACAAGGAGGCATGAGATGCCTTTGAATAACGTCCTGGAAGTTGAGATTTTTGATGTGCGGGGGATTGATTTTATGGGACCATTCCCATCGTCCAGAGGAAACAAATACATTTTGCTAGCAGTTGACTACGTGTCAAAATGGGTGGAGGCAATTGCATTGCTAACAAATGATGACATGGTGGTAGCTGCGTTTGTGAAAAAGAACATATTTTCGAGGTTTGGGACTCCACGTGCCTTCATTAGTGATGAGGGGACTCATTTTTGCAATCAGTTATTAAATAACCTGCTAGCTAAATATGTAGTTCGCCACAGAGTTGCTACAACATATCATCCTCAAACAAGTGGGAAAGCTGAGGTGTCAAACAGAGAAATAAAGCAAATCTTAGAGAAGACGGTGAGAAATGTGAATAGAAAGGATTGCGTTGCAAAGATAGATGATGCCTTGCGGGCATACAGAACCGCATACAAAATGCCAATTGGGGCGTCACCATACAAGTTAGTTTATGGGAAGGCATGTCACTTGCCCGTTGAACTTGAACACAAAGCATATTGGGGCATTAAGAAGCTGAACATGGACCTTGAAGTCGCGGGCGAGAAAAGACTTTTGCAGTTGAATGAGTTAGATGAGTTCAGGCTGCACTCTTATGAAAATGCTAAGCTTTAAAATGAAAAGACAAAATGATGGCATGACAAGCACATCGAGCAGAGTCACTTCGAACCGGGCCAAATAGTATTGTTATTCAATTCTAGGCTAAGGTTATTTCCTGGAAAGCTAAAATCGAGATGGTCAGGCCCGTTTGAGGTGGTGAGAGTCACTCCTTATGGTGCAATTTAGCTGCGAGCTTTAAATGGTGAAAGAAAATTTTTGGTGATTGGACATAGAGTTAAGTACTATTGGAGAGGAATAATTGATCATCAGAAGACCATAGTTTTACTTGCTTATAGTAAGCGAGAATCTGCGTCGTGCCGCGACGTTAAATCTGGCACTTGTTGGGAGGCAACCAAATTTTTATTGCCTTCATAGTTTAGCTTCTTAATTCTTTAACTAGAGTAGAATAATGTTTGTGTTTCCTTTGTAGGTATAGAAATTATAGATATAATGGTGTACAACGTGTAAATGGAGTATATAAAAGGCTCGGGAGATTGGGATGCACAAAAAAGAAAGCGAAATTCCTCGAAAACAGCGCCCAGCGCTGCCGGGGGTGCTGAAAACAGTAGCTCCGAAACCCCCAGTGCCAGGCATAGCGCGAGGAGCCGGGCTGGGGTTATCCTGGTAATTTTTTTTATATTTGTTTTTGTTTTTTTTGTATTTAATAACCCATATCCATTTAATCCAACCCTAATACCCATTTACACTAACATTCTAACCCATCCTTATACCCATACCCATCACCAACCTAACTTAACCATAACCCAAAACCACCCAAACTCCAAATTCACAAAATTAGAAAAATAAAAAAACAACGCCTCTCTCTTTCTCTCTCTCTCTCTCTCTGCTACTCTGCCGAGTTCTTCACTTCTTTTCTCTCTAATTTTCTCTAGTGTTCCATTACTCTCATCCTAAATTCTACAGGTATGTTCTTCTTCTTCTTCTTCTTCTTCTTCTTCTTCTTCTTCTTCTTCTTCTTCTTCTTCTTCTTCTTCTTCTTCTTCTTTTGTATTCTAATTGGTAGATAACAATGTACATACCATCCCAAGTGCCCTAATCCCCAAGTTTCCCCCCCATATGTAGTTCTTAAGAATTTGTTATTGTGGGTGGCTTGAATTGGTCGAAATTGTGTGGTTATTGTGTATACGGAGTAGTAAACAAGAAGTCCCTCTACTTCGTTGAAATTTGGATGGGCCACCATGTTCCACCATTGTTGAACTAGAATGCACACACTTTATGCCCACAAGGTATTTGTTAAAATGCTTGAATGAAGATTTTGGTGTACCGGTGAAGTCTGAGTAACCAAATATATTTGTATATGAAATTGGGCTACGTGTGGGGTATGTGGGGAAGATTTTACATGCTATGGAACTTGGTTCCGATACAAACATGTTCCTACACCATCTATCTTATATAATGTATGTTGTAGAATCTTGTAAATTTAACTAATTTAGTGTAGTCTAGTAGTTGTGGAAAGGTGAGTAACATATGCCTCTTGCTTACATTAAGGTGAATTCACTAAGCTATGATCCATTATATGTGTGGCATTGATTAGTGCCTCTTTACTATTGTATGGCATGGGGAAGTCTTGAGCACCCATCGCTTTGGAGTGCAACACTTGTACATGTTAGATCCAAATTGTGAAGTAATGTACATTTTGCCTTCGGTTTTAAGTGTGGGGTCATTTCATGACCTGCGCAACAAACCTTAGGCATAGTTCTTGATGAGTTCTCACATACATGCTTATTTGTATTACAAGATATTATGGCTCGTGATAGTTGTAGTAAAGGCAAGGGCATTGGAAAGTCCTCTACCACTTCCCCAACGCCCAAAAAGAGAAAGCAGGGAGAAAGCTCTTCGCGGTAATCCAAAGGAAAACAGGTTACGGAGGGATCTCAGCAGGCATCATTGAGACCGAGGCCTCACTTGGATTTGGTCAATGATGCAGCTATTGCATGGCACATGGATGGTACATCTCCGAGACGGGAATTAATACCAAGGCTTTAGAAAGAAACTTCCTGGAGGTACTTGGCAGGCTACGCGCACTAAATATGAACAAGCTCTTGGAATGCCCGGGGCATGCAAATTTGAGCATGGTTCGAGAACTTTATGCTAACTCGAATGCTGGATGGGGCACTGCACGTGTATGAGGGAAGAATGTGCCAATGGATAGAGAGTCTTTATGTGCATATTTGGGGGTTGAGAATGCTGACCTGAGGAAATTCCAACGATTTGTCAAAAGCCCAAAATATCTATTGATCCGTCACACTTTTTGTGGCGTGGATTCCAATGCTATGTTGACCAGGAAGCAAGGCAACATTCACCTTTCTATGGTTCGCTCTGATTTCAACAAGACTGCCAAAGTGTGGCAGAATTTTGTGCAAGCCAGACTCATGCCGGTGGAGCACAACAGCGACTGCACTCGAGCTCAAGTGTATGTCATCTCTTTTTGATGACCGGCAAACCCATTAATGTGGGTGAGATTATTCTTGGTGAGATGGCCCGCACGAGATTTGGGCGACAGATTAAGAGGTTCTTCTTCGGCAACTTACTTACACAGTATATGCTATTCCGAGGAGTGCCGGAGTACCCCATATATGATGAGGTGGTGGAGGCTCCGTCAGGACTTTTGCACATCACATCTCTGTTGGAGACGTCGTCAATACTCACTCCTGCAGCACGGATTGAACGAGACAGAACTTCAATAGGTATCTCTATAACTCGTTGAACTTACTCATGAGCAGGGCTGGTATTTTAGACGAGGAGCATATGCATTTACACAATGACTTGTCGAGCACGTCCAAGGAGTGTTGGGGATTGCACTAGGCAGCCCCGTTCACTCGTCGGAGGACGCCAACTCTGTCAAGGGCTCAGACGCTGAGGACGAGGATGGGGATGATGCTACGGGGCCCATGGCTTTGGTGCCTCTAGGGCCGGATGACGATGTGCCCAGAGTTGCTGATGGGGGGCATGCCCCGGAGGAGGACTCCGCCTGATAGGGAGTTTTTCCTTTCACCCTACTTTGTTTTACAATTTTATATGCATCGAGGGCAATGCATAGTTTAACTGTGGGGTGGGAGGAATAGTACCTGTGCTGTAGTTGTATATCTTGTATCAACTTGTTTTAATTTGTTTCTTTTAGTAGTTTTAATATGTTTCTTTTATTGTTGCTTTTATTATTTTTATTTAGTCTAATTTAGTTTTTTTATTTAGTCTAGTTTTAGTTAGTTGCTTTAAACAAAAGAAAAAAGAAAAAAGATTTAGAAAAAGCTGGGACTTTTCCCGACGATGGATCTTTTGGATAATTTTCTTGAGGGATTAAGTCTTATTAAAAACACCAAAAAGATTTTTTTTAATAGTTAAGTAGTATCCCTTGGTTTTTCTTGGGCGCCGATTCTTTTCCAAGGGTGTTGCTCGAACTGGGTACTTTATTTTTTATTTTTTTTGGAGTAGTTTAGGAAGAAACTGAGTCGCTCTGAGATACTCATTGACATGGTTGATACTGGCACATTAGGCTATGACATACATTCTATCTTTCCGTGTATTTGGTTTGAATTGTGACGTCTATGTGAAGTAAATAGCCTATTTTGTGACGCTTTCTGTAAGTTGTTTGACTTGTATGCTACATAGTGCAATATTGCTTAAATTTCTAAATTATGTGTGCTTGCTTGACTTGAGAGTTGAACAGAACCGTTGTGAGTGAGTCATGTACAATGTGTGTGTGAGTATTTGTGATCTTTTGTACTATCCTGTGTAGTCTAGAACATGCCCCGTGTGTTAATTGAAGCAAAATTGTAAGTTGTGCTAATCTAGGAGATGACATAGGCATTTTCATGCTTGATGATGGATGTGCTTGTCACATAAAAATAAAATTTTCCGTTGCTAGCCCCGTAGAGCGTATAGACCTTTTCTTTGGCACCCACATTACAAGCCATACCCCTATTTTATTCTGAATTGAGATTGTTCAACCTTTACCTGCTAGGGCACTTAGTCGCTAAAAGAAGTAAGGTGAGATAGTAGGGAGTAGCTTTTTAGTGGAACCATAGAAGGGCCCGTTGGTGCACTAAAGTTGAAAGCAAAAACCACTAGCTGATGAACTTTAAGGTATGTAGTGTGTGTAGAAAAAGAGAAAAAAAGAAGAAGCTCGTGTATCACCACACTCGTAACAAGCTCTGGGAGGACGCGGTGCATGTGACTGACTAGGGCCAGGTCTGCTGGACTGACCTCTGGAAGCACCCCGCGCAGGAGGCGCGCTAGAAACTGGAGGTGCATAATAAGGCTCCTGAGGTGTAGGTGGAGCTGGAGTACTGCCGGCTGCTGGAAGAGCTGAATGTACAAGGCGACCCGAATAACCTCTGCCATAACGACCTGCTGATGGGGTACAGGCACCAGAGTAGTGACCCGACTCTTGAGACCTCTTGGCCTCCCTCTCTCCTTGCTCCCTGGCGAGCATACCCTCAATCTTCCTAGCAATGCTCACTACCTGCTGATAAGGAATGTCCATCTCCAACTCTCGAGCCATACTAGATCTGATGGGTGGAATAAGACCCTCAATGAACCTGCGAACTCTCTCCCGAACTGTAGCAACCAAAGCCGGTGCATGCCTGGCCAACCTGGTATAACGGATAGCATACTCTGAAACGGTCATAGCACCCTGGTGCAAATGCTCAAACTCTTCGCGCCATGCATCCCTTAGACTCTGGGGGACAAACTCTCTCATAAACATATCCGAGAACTGGGTCCAAGTCAGTATAGCAGCCTCGACTTGACTGTCTATCTCATAAGTCCGCCACCAATCATAGGCGGCTCCCCGAAGATGAAAAGCAGTGAAAGAAACCCCGCTGGACTCCACTATGCCCATAGTGCGAAGAATACGATGACACTTCTCTAGCAATCCCAAGGCATCGTCTGATGCTAATCCACTGAACACTGGGGGATCATACTTCTTGAACCTCTCAAGTCTCCGCTGCTCGTCCTCTGAAGCAGCTGACCCATCCTCGGGCTGAACTGGCGCTGCAGGCGGTGCCGGAATAATCTCGGGAGCCTGCTCAACCTGCACTCGCTGCTCAGGAGTGCGGACGGCGGGAGTCTGTGCTCCTCCCCCGGCCTGGGATGTGGCTGCAGCAATGGGAAGCAACCCTGCCTGAGCCAAGGTGGTGTACATGCTCATGAACTGAGCCAAAGTCTCCTGGAGCGCTGGAGTAGTAGTGGCAGTAGTAGGTGTGCCAGGTGCCTGGGCTCCGGCTGGATCTGCTGGTGGTACCTCGGCGGCAGCTCGCGCAGGTGCTCTGGCTGCACCACGTGCGCGTCCTCGACCTCTCCCCCGGCCCCGGCCTCTGGCGGCTGCAGTAGGGGGCGCGGGTGCCTGATCATCTCGAGTAGCACGTGTCCTCACCATCTGTGAGAGAATAGAAGTCAGAAGTTTAGAATTGATGTCCAAAAATATCGCACGACGAGGAATTCAAATGAAATGAAGATTTTTCCTAAACAGTTACATAGCCCCTCGTAGATAAGTACAGACGTCTCCGTACCGATCATCGAGACTCTAATAAACCGGCCTGTGTTCCGTGACTCCTATGAACCTAGAGCTCTGATACCAACTTGTCACGACCCCAGTTCACCCTCCATGAACATGTCGTGATGGCACCTAGTTCCTACAACTAGGTAAGCCTAACAGTGCGGAATAACAAATTAACATTTGCGGAATAATTAATTAAAACTGAACATACGGAAACAACAACTGTATATAAGGCCACTCGGCCTATACAACTCAAAAATATGCGGAAGTCTATAACTGAATCCCAAAACCCGGAAACTCACGGGAAACACAGGCTAATAGAATGTAGTAATCTGCTCTACACCAGAATGTCTAAACATCATGAAAGGAAAGAAAGGAACTATTTGCTAAAGCCGAAATAGAGTAGAGACTCCTGGTCTGCGGACGTAGCAGATATACCTCAAGTCTCAGCTAGGACTCTCCACCACGAGGATGATACGCCTGGGAGGAAGTACCTGGATCTTCACATGAAAAACATGCGCAGAAGAGGCATGAGTACACCACAACGGTACTCAGTAAGTGCCAAGCCTAACCTCGGTTGGGTAGTGACGAGGAAGGTCAGGGCCCTATTGAGATAAAACATAATAAATAATGAGATAACGGAAGCAGTTTAAATAAAGTCTACAGCGAGAATCTAAACCAGGTAAAGAAGGAAGAACAGTAATAGAAAGCAAAGGTAACAATACAAGGAAAACTGTCCCCAACAAGGAATAATAGCCGGGGGATCTCTTAGTATCCCGAGGATCTCTTGGTATCCTCAATAAGTAAGTCGGGGATCTCTTGGTATCCCGAGGATCTCTGGGTATCCTCAATAAGTAAGCCGGGGATCTCTTGGTATCCCAATATATATAGAAACACATGTGCCAGGGATCTCTTGGTATCCCGCACCCTCTGTCCAGAATATCTCAAGTACAGGGGATCTCCCGGGAAGCCGTCCCGTAGTCCCAAATTAAACACATAACAACAACAACCCATAATCTCAGAATAAATGCTAAAATCAGGACGAGTAATAGTAAATTCTAGCCTAACATGCTTCACAGAGTACAAATAGTACAGCTAAACAAATAAGCAAGTAAGCCAGCTAAACATGCGTCTCTAAGCTAGCACAGGTATAAACTTACAGTCTAAAATGAACAAGTAATTAGGAAATCTCAATTTAAATACTTCAAGTAGAAACGAGTTTACAATAATTAGCTCAAGTACGCGCTCGTCACCTCACGTTCGAGGCATTCAAATATTCAATGATCATGTCCTAAGGGGAAAGGTCCCCCACACAAGGTTAGACAAGCCACTTACCTCGAACCGGCTCAATATCAACTAGAAACCACGCTCTTGCCACGAGTATCCGACTCCAAATGGCTCAAATCTATTCAATTCAATTACACATTGTAAATAACATCGCAAACACCTGGTTTTGCTATGAAATTCAAAGCTACGGCGTAAAATTAGGTGAAATGACCAAAATGCCCTTTAGGCCAACGCCTCAAAATCGAATAATTTTCACATTTTCAGAACCCTCGTACTCTCACGAGTCTAACCATATAGAAATCTCCCAAATCGGAGGTCAAATGCTCAGTCAAAACCCAAAAGTTTGGCCTAAGAAGTTTTAACCAAATTCCTCAAATTTTTGTCCCAAATTCGAATTTTAATGATGGATTTAACTATAAAATGATGAAATATAACTAGAAGGGATTAAAGAAACGTTACCCAATAATCTCCTCTTCAAAACCCACTCAAAATCGCCCTCTCCCGAGCTCTTAATTGATTTTTGTAACTTATGAACTCAAACCCTCGAAATTTCTATTTCTGCCCAGGGATTTCCGCTTCTGCGGACAAGGGACCGCTTCTGCGGTCCCGCTCTTGCGGAAACCAAGCCACTTCTGTGGTTTTCACTAAAGGGAACAGGGCCGCATATGCGATAGCTGGGCCGCTTCTGCGATGCCTAAGTCGCTTCTGCGGCTCCGCTTTTGCGGAAATGGCATCGCTTCTGCGGTTTCTGAGGAAAAAGGAGACAAGCCGCTTCTGCGGCCACAAAGCCGCTTCTGCGGTGCCGCATCTGCGGTTCCCAAACCGCAGATGCGAAAATACCAGAAGAGGGACATTCAACTGCTGCAATAACTTCAAATTTCACCCGTTAACCACCCGAAATCATCCCGAGGCCCTCGGGACCTCAACCAAAAGCACCAATACCATCTAATACCTTATTCAAACTTGTACCAATCCTAAAAACACCCAAAACAACGCTGGAAACCCGAATTAATCAAAGATTCAAGCCTAAGAACTTCAAATTCCAACAAAATACGCTGTCGATCAAAAACCTACCCGAACCTCATCCAAATGACCTGAAATTTTGCACACACATCCCAAATGACATGACGGAACTACTGTATCTTCCGAAATTCCAATCCGACTCTCGGATCAAAAACTCACTATCGGACCGAAAACTTATAAAATTCAAACTTCGGCATTTCAAGCCTAAATGAGCTACATACTTCCAAAATACATTCCGAACACGCTCCCAACCCCGAAATCACCTAACGGAGCTAACAGAACCATCGAATTTCCATTCTGAGGTCGTCTTCACACTGTTCCGACTACGGACCACTTTTCAACACTTAAGCTCTCATTTAGGGACTAAGTGTCCCAAAGCTCTACGAAACTCAACACTGAACGTGCCGGCAAACCAAAATAGCAGAAATGAACTTAGGGGAAGCAGTTACTGGGGGATCGGGGTGTAAATTCTTAAGACGACAGGCCGGGTCGTCACGGGGGGGGGGGGGGGGTCGGGGCTTTAGTTTTGGTA
>NW_017674995.1:48585-78798 GCF_001879085.1 Nicotiana attenuata
TCGGGGCGGGAGGGGCGGGGGGGCGGATTTTTGTGGTTAGGATAGAAATATACCTAGTCACCGTGCTTAATTAAATATTGTAATCTTAATGCATTCTTAATACAATGATTTCATAGGAATATAGGCGTTAATATATTTTGAATAGGCGAGTAGTACTTCGAGAGAAGGCTATGAGAGCAATTAACGATTAATTAGCAATTATGAGTGAATTTTATGAGACGGAGAGTTAACTGGAGCACAATTAGATTTGTGAATCGATCACAACCCTGGAATATTTGTCGATATTGAATACATAACAATCATATTATTGCTTGATAGTTTAGTTATTAATTAGAATTTTAGTTTAGTATAATCACATTCTTGGACTTGATTTTTGCTTGACTGGATAAAAATCTTGGTGATTTTGTGGGTAGTTGATAAAAGTCTCTGTGGGTTCGACACTTGACTTATTATTTTATTACTTGTACGACCACATATACTTGCGTGTGCGTTTGGGAGCAACATTGCTCGAGGCGACGAGTTTGTTATTTCGACACGAGTACCGTGAGTAAAAATCTTATCGCAATTTGTGTTTTCATAACCTGCATGATTTATACATTATTTTGAAAATAAAATGTGTTACTGAATATTTAAAATTGCATGTGGGACAAGCCCTTTACTTGGGATGTTTACAGTTATTTAAATGTTCTAACTATTCATGTTTACTGTTACTTGAGATATGATTACCGTTACCGAAATTGGATTATATGATTTGATAAAAATTGAAATGCCCTGTACTATTTTGAAAATGCATTCATGTAAATATTTACTATTTACAAAGAAAAGTATAAATGGGAGGAGACCTTGAATGATTCCGTAGCTAACAGGGGGTTCGTTAAACCTGGTGCACCTCTTATTTATAGATTACTAATTACAGTTATAGCCTCGCTAGTGGGAAGGTAGAACTAGCATATAGTTACTATTTTTCCCTCGAGTAGGACCAATAGTTATATTTGACTCCTTTTACGAACGGGCCCACATAGTGATACATATTACATGATCCTTTTTTGGAAACCTCCCGAACATAAAGATTTGCTATGAGACAATGTTTACCGAGTTTATTATTGATTTTTTAAATTGATTTTTGTTACAGAAAGCACATGATTTGACTGATAATATTTACGGTTTTTGATAGGTAAATTTATTTTTATGATATTATTATTATTATTATTATTATTATTATTATTATTATTATTATTATTATTATTATTATTATTATTATTATTATAGAGGCATATTTTCTTACTTGTCTCCATTAAAACGGTTGTGGTTAATTGTTATCAGTCATTGAGCTAGCGAATCACTCCCCGCTATTATTTTTACAGAGACAACAATAGACGCATGCAAGGATTCTGTTAATTAGAGTACACGAGTTGACAGTTCCTGCTGAGCCCTGCATTTATTCGGGTGGGCAAAGATTGTTATTTATTTGCTATAGTCTCTTTCTTGAAACTCTTAGAGTCGCTCCATAGTCATTTATATGAGTGTCATAAGTATTCATTTATTGATATAGACTTGTGATTTGTAATAGAGTTTTCTATCATATATTTGGAGATGGAGTTAGTATTATTGTGTTAGAAATACTTCGTGAGTGAGGATTATAATTTGTTTTGGTAGATATTGGTTGGTTGTGTTGTTGATTTCTAAGACAGGTTTATTTTTTGATAGTCTTAAAACAGGCAAAACTCTGTTCAATTTTCTGTAAATTACCGATGAGGATTACTTGAGAGCACTTGCTCCTAAGCGCCAGTCATGATCCTAAATTGGGTCGTGAAAAAGTTGGTATTAGAGCCTAGGTTATTCTTGTGACTAAAGAAGCACACGTCGGTAGTGGAATCTCAATTATGGTTGTGTAGACGGTCATTCCCATAATCGTGATTCTGCAAGGGCGTGATAGGATTTGTCTGGCCTTTCTCTCTTGTTCCTCCGTACGTGTGTTGCGATTAGGGTCAAATAATTGAACGTCACCTTTTATCTTGTTCCTGTATGGCGCGGACCATTCTTTCAATAATAGAGTTCGGCTAGAGGTTTAAGGACATTAAAATATTGCCACTGGATAGCAATCGTTTCCCAACAAAGGAAAGCAATAGAAATAGTAAACAAGACCAATGAAAAGACTGTTGTGCCACAATAAGGGGCTCTCGTACCGCTAAGATGTATAATAAAATTCACTCTTGAATTAAGTACTAGACCACCACCGAGCTAGTAGATTAATTTCATTGAGTTGCTTACCTCCATGTAGAGAATAATTAAGATCTTGATAGATATAATTGGTAGACAGGACAAAAAACGGGTAATAGATTAGAGATATAAAAGCTTTAGGCATTCGGTACTAAGATCGTCTAGAGCAGAGATGTATTCTTAATATAGTTACTAAAATTGAAACCATACAGTTTACTTTTTCGGACACTTTAATCATCCTTAGAGGTTTTGGCGAAACACTTAAAGCATTATGAGCTCTATAATGTTCTCGCGAGAGGCCTATTGATCTAGCAACTTAGCGGCTAGAGTATATGACGAATATATGAAATAGAACCATATTATTAGGGACACGGGTAAGAGTGACACAATTGACTTAGAAATAAGTTTAATAAACCTTTTATGAATCGTTTCCTTCTCGATAGTCGAAAGTAAAAACCTGATAGGTACTTAAGAAATTAATTCAGACGATAAATGTACTGACATGTGATACCAGACTTTATTAGCTGGCTAGGTACGTGATGCCTTAGAATTAGAGGCTTGTCTAATGGTTGGTTAACCGTTTAAATAAGCAATACTCTCAAATATGAAGAATTTGACCTATTATGTGAAAGTTAAACTTGATAGGAAAAAAAATTTAAGAACTGGATGTGATTGGCATGCAACTAAGAATTCATTTAAGAAGGTAGAGACTAGGAAATCTCGAAGTATGAATTTATTTTTCTTTTATGGGACGAAGAGTTAGATAAATAACATTTTGAGATATTATGATATCCTTTAATAGCTGCAATTGTTGCACCCTATTTTGCACTAGTCAAAACAAGATTCAACTTGTGATTTCTCTGTTGTTGAGGAAAGAGAGTCGCCACCTAATATTTAAAGGTATACTAGGGTACCTATTAATTTATTAAGGGTCATATTTTATTAGTTTGCTAACCGGTGAGATTATGGGTAAGGGTTCTTATTCTTCTAAGGGGAATGTGTTTGGTACCCCTTAAAATCTACCTGAGGTAGCTCCATAGCAACTAGATTTGGGACTAATTGTTTGTACTATGCCTTAACTAATATTTAAAGTCTATATGCAAATATTAGGATATAATATCTATATGGGGAAGAATATGGTTTTTAAAGATGGATTTAAAGAAAACCTTTGGGAAATTAGTGTTAGTATATATATACTAGAAAAAAAAAATTTTAAAGATGGAATGTTTGTACAAATGCGAAGTTGAAGCCAAATTAAAGCACTTTGTTTCCTAAATTATGGAGATTCATGTTATTCTATTGTGGTGAAGGTGTTATGAAGAAGATCCTAAGATATACCTTGGTTTTGAAGTAGAAATCTATTTGAAAGCCTTTGTTTTAAGGCAGCATCATCTCAATTTTTCGAAGTAGTTGATTACCTTTTGGAAGATTAAATCGAGACAAATATGTTTTTCTCTATGAAAAGAGGGCTTCCACCTTTGTTAAGCTTTTGTACTTCAAAAACTTTAAGGAGAAGGTAAGCGAGGCATAATAAATTGATAACAAGCTCGTGATTAGTAGTTATAGAATTAATCACTAACTAAGACTTCTTTTTAATTTAAAGTTCTTTAAGGCTTGCCTAAGTTAGTTTATGAATTAAAAGATAAGGATAAATATTCAATCCAATATATGCTTGTCATATACATAATGAGATATAACAATAGGAAAAACAGAAATGAACAATGACATAATGCAACTGAAGATTAACGAAAATAGTAAGTAAAGAAGTAAAGGGAAGGAGTGACTCTGGGAGGTCTGGGACACAAAAGTCAGGCCCAAAAGTAACAATGAAGAGCGACGACAGACCCTTGGACCATAGTATAGCTGGACTTGGGCCCGAGTTCTTAAATAACTCTACATGCCCAAATCATTGTGCATGCCAAACAATAAAAGGGAAGGTCATTAGAATAATAGTGTCACATACATATCCATATATAAAGTTAATAAACAAAGACTAAAGAGAAATCACTAATTGTGTTTAAATACTAAGAGAATCATACTAAGCAAGGATTAAAAGAAAAGGTTACTAAATGCCTAAATGCTAAGGGAATTGTTTACCGTGAAAATGGTAACAACAATTAAATTTGATTATGGGATTTTAAAAACACGTGATCTATTTTTATGCCGGTTGTTAAGCAGTTGATGCTATGGATGTGAGACTTAGAAATGAAATAAAGGCTAAGGATAAGGTGATGGTCGAACCGATAGGTTAGCAATCAGGCCTCGAGCTGGCCGATTCGGGGGCCTCGAGGTCGATTCCGGGGCTCGACTGTGAGCTATCAAAGGTAATCGAAGTATGACTAACAGTTAAAATAAAATCAAAGAAGGCTCTTTATGGCCAATGATAAGCAATAAACGACGAACAATAATGGAGATAATAAATGAGAGTAGTAATATCAAGAGAGTATGTAAGAGAACAGAGAGAATGTTGTCTTATATTTCTTGTGGAGAAGCTGAAGCAACGGGGGCCTTACAAAATGACAAGGACTCCCTTTATATAGGAGGGAAATCCCCACATAGTATAAAATACATTAATTACATTAATATGGGGATGGGATGGCTGAATGACGCCCTGATCTGGGTTTAGAGTAGCCTGGTAGACTGCATCAGACCTAGCCTGCGTGCCTTGGGAACTCCCCATTTCCATTATTACAGTGATCATTGCTACCTTGGGGTCAACTGTTGTCGACCCTCAAGAAAAGGTATTCGGCCGTGGCCTTGAGCCTTTGAGGTGATCCCGCAGGCTCGAGCCTTCGAGGTGATCTTCGGAATGCCTTAATGACGAGAAATTGGACCCTCTGATTTCACCGTATGCAGATAGTCCCTACATTTCTTAGAGAGGAGTGATAAGAAACAATTTTGACATCCAACTCTTCGGACTTCCCGCGATGACGTCATACTGAAGGTGTAAGCCTTTGTGATAACCAGAACGTCCAGTCCACTTTTCCAGAATTATTCACTGCATTGTCGACCTTTATTCTTCAGAACAATAATATCGTTGTCAGTCCATTTTTCAAAAATGCATTGATTGCTCCTGCCGATACATCTTTCAAGGGAATGAATGGGGTCGCCGGTTACGCTGCCATCCTTTATAAAAGGGGACCTCCTGGAACCACTTCTTTATTCAAGTGTTCTCAGATTAGTCTTTTGACCTTCTCTTCTCTTTATCCCTACCATTATTACTTTCCATGTTTGAGCCCTGCGCTCTTATGGCCGTATGGCGGCGTTTTCATCAGTCATGCCACGGCCCTTTCCTAGGGCTTTCTCTTGTCGAGCGAGATTGTACCGATTTGTTGTTGTTGTTGTTGTTACTACTAATATCGTTGCTGGCTCGAGATGGTGAGGCAGGGAGGCCGATCCCTTTCATTTTGGGAAGGTGTTTGGACTACATACTGCTGCTCACGAGGGCGATCGGACTATACACCGCTGCTCACCATCCTTCCTCGGCCTGGCGTGGCACTTTACCTCATTTGCTTTTTGTAGGGAGAAGTGGTACCTCTGGCCGGTAGCTTGCACGGCATCATGTCCCAACAAGTGGACTCAAAGTAGCCCTGCAAGCGAGGCCGATGACTGCCAAGTCTTCTACCAGACCGTGATCTTCCTGGCCTGGGCGAAGCCTTAGTTCTTCGGCGGGCTATGGCATTTTTTCATCCTTCTCTGCTCCTCCCACTATCCTCTTCTTCATTTTCTCCTTTGAAGATGCTACTTTGGGAGACCGAGATGAGACCGTTGAGGAAGCGGCGCTTGAGTATACTGCCGCTGAGGAGGCTCCCTGGAGAATAGGCTAGGCTCTGAGCTCTAATCACATGTGTACACCTTTTTGTTTCTTTGTTTCTTTGTAAGGACCCTTCGTGGGCTTTTGTAACCATATGTAAGGACTTCTTCGTGGGATTTTGTACTCAAGTGTTCATGAATTCAAAGATATTTCCCCAATTTTATCTCTGATATTTGCTATGTTACCTTTTACTTGCGCTTATGGAAACTCCGAATGCATGACTCCACCGGCCGGTGTTGATATCGAGCTCAGGTGGAAGTATATTTCTCTGACCTTTGATTGATTAATATTGTTCTCCGTGGAACCCCTTCCCTTTCCTCGGACCAAGCCTGGATTGGACCGATAACTCGGATCGTCAGGACCCTTACTTTGGGTTGAATGGAAGTGACGCCTGGAGCCCTATGACCGGGATTTATCATTTAGACCTCACGGTAATCTTCGGGGGGGAATTTGCTCGGAGGTTCGAGGAAAAGGACTGCCTTTAAGCCTTCGAGCGTAGTCCTCGAGTGGGGGTTTATTAAAAACTCGGGCCATCTGGAAGTTTGTTTTGATCTTATTGTAAATAGCCTTAAGGCATTGCAGGTAGATCCAGAATGAGGTTTTACGCGAATTTAGGTGGGACCCCGTGATCAAGCCCATAGGGGCGGAGCTTAAATGCTTATTTCCTTGGAGCCTAACTTCCTTTTGATGGAGATCCTTGAGGTCGGGTACCACCTCGGGACTGGCGATTATTACGTTGGCCTCTTGGAGCCTAACTTCCCTTAGATGGAGGTCCTCGAGGTCGGGTACCACCTCGGGACTGGTGATGATTATGTCAGCCTCTTGGAGCCTATCTTTCGTTTGATGGAGGTCCTCAAAGTCGGGTACCACTTCGGGACTCGCAGTGGTAAAGGGATCTCCGTTCCTGAGACGTTGCATGGCGTCGCCTAATGTATGATGTGGCTGTAAGGCTATCGAGGCTATTACGCCATCGTATCTTCCTAAAGCGATATCGGTTAGTGCTTTTTGATTGGCTCTTGAGGTAGGCGGACTGTTGCCGTTTTCCCCCGCATATATATATATATATATATATATATATATATATATATATATATATATATAAGGTTGTTTTCGCTCTTTTTGAGATCCCACCCTACTAAGTAGCTGCTCTTCTTTTCCTGCGTTATGCCTTTCATCATTTCAGTATCAGTGTACTCGCACCAACTCTTTCCTTTAGTTCTCTGAGTTTGCCGTCGCTATGACTGCTACATCAGGGTCTGTCGGGCAGAGAGGGGAGAGCTCTGCCTCCAGTATTCGGGACCAACGAGAGCATACCTTGAAGATTACTTCTTTGATAGGTGAAGAGCATCATTGGTTAGTGAGGAAAGACTGCGACTGGGGGGAGGAAGTAGTGTTACAAATACTTTCCCCGGATGAGTGCATCACGGATCGTGCCGATGGATTCTTGAACGTGTACACGTATCCTTTCACACTAGGCCCCCTTGATAGGATTGTGCTTGACTTCTTTCTAAAGTACCGAGTTACCTAGGCACANTCTTTCTAAAGTACCGAGTACCTAGGCACAGACTTCACCGTCACTTTGGCGAATAGTGTTGATGATGAGATTTTTTTCGGAGAAGGCAGTTCTTGATTTCACGCTCAATCATCTTATCAGGCTTGATCGGCCCTTTCACCATCGAGGTCTGCTAACCTTGCAATGTCGGTCGACCATGCCCTTAGTCATCGACGATTGGGAAGAAGGAGATCGGGAATGGATGAGTCAATTCGTCCGAGTTCGGACCGCTGACGTTATTCCCGTGGAGTTTATGCCATTCCCTGAGGAATGGAATTATGCACGTAAGTGGTACATTTCGTGCCTTCTTGGTTTTGTTTATGGCGAAAGCTGGTTTTGTAACCGTTCCTTCTTTTCTTTTTCTGCAGAGGTTTCATGGGCGCCGGGCGACGTTCTAGATCTGCCGGGTTGGGTTCGGAAGTTGGTGACCCACTCGACTCGCGATGAGCGCAAGTGGTGAGCTTTATCCCGGAGCAGATAGGAAGCAAAATATCACGGTGCGTGTTGTGCTATTTTGTCCTTTCCCTTCCTTTATTTGGAGAGGCATTTTTCCTTTCCGCGTATTAATCTTGCCGTTATAGGCATTGAAGAGGCTTCTGAAGCGAGGTCGCGCTCCTTTGGAGAGGTGGAAGGGTTGCTAGCTTCCGGGCTAAAGAGCGATAACAATAAGCGGGAGATGCCTTTGCATGGCAATAGTGTTCAAAGCGAGGCGAACGTGGACCGGGGGCTCGGAGTGGAAGTGTCAATTGAGCCGACTACGCTCGTAGTTTCAGGATTTGGAGAGGCGGTTTGTCCTCCGCTGCCTTCCTCCTTTCCCGTCGGAGATACTTCGAGGGATGCTCGAAACCCCGGGTCATATGCGCCGAGCGGCCATGCCTCGACTGGGGTCGACTCATTTGGATCTGGGGAAGCCTGGCTAGCAGATGTGTGCTTGACCTTTGAGGAAGTCCAGCGGCTTCACCATGGGGTGAGTTTTAGCATAAGTTTTTCGAGTTTTGTGTCCTCCCTTTCTTATCGTGCTTTCTTTTTGCAGGCTTTTGATAAGCTTAAGTCCGAACTGCTTCGTCGGGAGGCCAGGCTTCGGAAAGCTCTAGACGAGGAGAAATCGCTTAGGCTCCTTTGCAAAGAAAAGGAAAACGAGTTGGCAAGTTTACAGTATGAGGCGAGTCGGAGCTTGAATTATGAGAGCTATTTGAAGGAGCAGGTAGTTTTCGTTCTAACTGAGTGTGTGTTCTTTCTTCTAGCTCCTGAGGGTAGTGTTTTGTTTATTTTGGTTGCAGAAAAGGGCGGAGGATCTGGAGCGCCTTCGGAACAAAGTTGACCGAACCAAGCGCGAGCATGATGAGTTCAAGGCTCAGGCGGGCACTCTGACTTTAGCGGAGGAGGGTGCTCTAGGCAAAGTCTCCACTCTTGAGGCTCAACTTCGCTTAGCTTGTGACAGTGCCCTAGTTCAAACAGATGTGATCATGAAGCTTGAGTCTGAGCTTTCGAAGGTCAGGGCTGAGATCGTTGATGCCCGTGGTGAAGCCGTGATGAGCCGAACTAAGGCTGACCAGGAGATGGCAATCTATTTGAAGGATGCTGCCGACGCTCAAGCTGAGTTGCGACAGGCCCTCGATCGTGGAGGTAGGATCAAGGAATATGCTCATTGCAGGTCTCGAAGAAAGACTCTCGAGGAGATCCGTGCTAGGGGTTTTGTCCTCTCGGAAGAGTTGGCGCGAGCGAGGGCGGACGAGCGTGATGTTCGGTTACTGTTGATACCCAATTTTTCCCTATATTTCTCTATATGCATAAATACCTTCAAAATAGCACAAATAAGCATGCATAAGGTTTTTATTATTTTTTCCATAATTTTGAAGATTTGAAATTGATCTATTTCCTTCCCTTTTCTAATAAAATTCCCAATAACTACCCTCAAATTATTGTTGGGGTGACTTAGTCATTTAAATTCCATATTTATGCCAAAATATGGTTAAAATATTTTTTGTGCATTTTTATAATTGCACTTTGTATTTTTAAAGCTAAATTGCATATAATTGCAATATTAGCCTTATTAATGTATAATTACATCTATATGCGTAAAAGTGATCTCCTATATTATAAAATGTTAAATATCTATTTTAAATCATTTCAGCACACAAAACTATTTTCCAGAAATTATTTGTTATTTATTATAAATTATACGGGGAAAATTGGCTCTTTAAAATGTAGCCAGATTTGCATAACAATTTCAGCCCAATTTCTGACCAAACTACCCGACCCAGACCCAAAAACCCGCCTACCCAACCCAAGACCTCATCAGATCCTGGCCGTTGATCTAAAAGATCAACGACCCTTACTAAAACCTTCCATTTTAAATCCAAATGACCCCCCAGCCCTAACCATTTCTCTACACCCGCCTCCCTAAAATCCTCTCTACTCTCTAAACGCTCTCAACCTAAACCTAATCTTCAACCGCTGACCTCTCATCTCCGGCCATCTCCGGTTACCTCTCATCGTCTCTTAAGCCTCCAATGGCTTCTCTCATGACATTCTTGCCTTCTCTAAGGTCTTCAAGGGCCCAGGGCCACACCGACTTGCATCGAGGGTTTGCTATTTGTCTGTTCTTGGTTACTCAGTGTGATTTCAAGCAAAATCACGCTGTATTTGGCACGATCCTTCGGTTTCTAGACAAGTTCTTGCATTTCTATGTGGATTTCTTCAGAAACCCTAATTTCTTCCTGCATATCCTAGATCTGTACGATTTTAAAATGATTCGAGTGGATTTCTTTAGTATTTTATACTGTTCTTGAATCCCTTTTACAAGAATCATCAATTTCAAAGTGTTTTTACCTTCTTCTGAAATTAGGGTTTTCGAAACTTCTTCTAAAACTTTATTTTAACTGATTCTTTATGTTTAAACTTCTATCTCTTGCATATGTCGATTGATTCTATGATTTTACTGCTTTTTCAACTCGCCTATGTTAAAGCCCTAATTTTTCTAGATTTTCTTTGTTTGGTTCTGTGTGTTAACTTGACTACTCGATTCTTGTTTAATTTTCTGTGATTACCTTGCCTCGAATGTGCTCTTACTGAGCTTTTAGCCTAACTTATACTGCCTCTATGTGATTATGTTCATCGTGATTTTTCAGACTTGCCTCTTTCTATCAATACTGTTTAACCTACATGTTTGCTGTGTCCGATTGCTCTTACTCTATTTATATGCTGAATACTGAATCGTGACTCCCTCTTGATTGATTCTGGATTTCCTATTTTTGGGTTTGATTGAAAGACCTTCCATTAAACCCTCAATTTCGACCCCTTCTATTCAAATTAACTGATTCACCTACTTTGTCTGCTGTGGTACTTTATTCTTATTGACTATTTCCTTAATTAGAGTGTTCTGAACTTATCCCTAATTGTTTACCCCATACTTACTAAATTTGAATCTTTCCTTATTAGTCATACATTGATTTCTTTCCTTAATTATTACTTGTTCTTACCGTTTGAATTAATTCCCTTAACTTAAGGGAGTACTTGTCCTGATTTTTCTCTAATTGATTCTGAGTTCCTTAATTACTATGCCACTATGATGTTTACCTTATTTTTATCTAATTTCGAACTACTATATATACATGCTCCTTCATTAACACAAGAGACGAACTTTTGGTTCAAAAGGCTCTCCCTCTCACACTTAAACTTTCTGCTCTTTCTTTGTGCTACTTGCTCTTATTTTGAGTTAGCCAGCCGCAAGCCAAGGCTAACTATTGTGCTCTCATGCTCCTTCACTTTTGCTTACTGTCCTCTTTACTGGTATGTTCTAATTTTAGTGTAAGTTCCAAAAACAATATGGTTCTTTTATTGTTTCAGTTCATCCTGTTTCTAGTTTGCTTCTTCTTATGGTTTTGCTGTGAAACTTGCAGTTAAAATGATTACATGATTAGCATATTATGAACCCCCTTTCCTTAGGATCAGTATGAGCATGTTGCCACTTTGTGTAGTTTGTTTGCACTATCTGGTATCTGGTATGAATCACTCTATGTAGTCTGCACCCCTGACTTTTATGGTTTCGGGATTGGTCCTAAATCATATGGATCCTATACTTAATTCCCTTAAGCATTGCTGGTTCTGTGACTATATTTGTGCCTGAGCATGTCTATGCCAATTCCTAAGACCTTGCTTGTTATGTGTTTGCAATCATGTGTTTTATGTATCCCCATCACCCCTGTAAGTTTGTTCCTTCTGTTTTGGCCCTGTGAGCATTGCTGATGTGGTTTTAGACTCCATGATTGATTTACTGTTGTCTAATACAGTAGTCCTCTCTTTTCAAAGTTGTTTTACTGCATGACTCTCTCTTTTACTCTACAAAACTGTTTCAAACAAGTCTTTTTTTTAACTGTTTTCTTACTAAAACCCTTTCAAACCGTGTCAAGCACTCCCACTGTACTCCTAAGTCAATAGGTTCTGCCCCCTCCAGTATGTGTACTGCCTTGGGATCCTCTTGAGAACCCTGTGAACTCTGGCATACTGAGGCCGGCCCTTCCACAATGCACTTGTTCAATTTGGTTACCAAGTGTAGGTGTAAGCACTGCCCGGGATCCTTGAGATCCTTAGGGAACTTTGATACACCTGGACTATGACATTGTCTATGGAATTTGGGCATTTGAGGCTATTGGAGGCTTTGGAAACCTGGGCCTAATTGAAGGCTCCCTATAGAATAACTTCTTATTTTCTTATTTACTTATGTATTTCATTCATATGGTCTGTAATAATTTGTAAACGAATATTGGGGTAATTAGTGAAAAGGGGTGGGTAGTTACATGTTTATTGGGTAATGTGGGTAGAAACCATGCCTATAGGATTTTACTATGCCTGCCTTACCATGTTAGAAATCATTCCTATAGGTTTCAAGTGATTCCATAATAGAAATCATGTTTACAAGTCTTAAAATCAGTTTCACAAGTAGATGCCATGCCTATAGGATATAATTTAACCGGCTTCTGTTACGATAAGCGTTGCATGTTTTTATTATTTGACATCATGCCTGCAGTGTTTCTGAAATCAGTGTTTAACAACTAGACATCATGCCTATAAGGAATGTCACCAGAAATTCTGCCTAAACTAGTTTAAATAAATCAATACAACCCGCGTTCAGACACTTCGAAACTGGTTTAATTAATGGTTTATTTTCCCTGAAACGCGTTCTTTCAAAACTTCTTTAATCTATCATTAGACAGCATGCTTATAGGGATTAAAAAGTCCGTTTTAAAAACCTGCCTTGTTTCACTATATAAAAATGTAGTTATCTGTATGTCGCGTATAGGCAAGCCTATAGGACGTTTTCGAATCTTACAACTCTGAAACCGTTTATGTGACTTAATGTTCTTCTGGTTTAACAGGCTTCAAAAAATCAGTAGGCAACTGACATGGCTTTACTTCTGAGTTTATAAAATAAACTGCTTGTCTTCTGCATATTCATTTAGACATCCTGCCATAGGATACTGTTTAACAAAATGGCCTTTATTTGTGTTTGAGTCATGCTGTTTATATGCTTTACTTGTGGAGGTAAAATGAGCCTCTTATTTGCTCCATCCTGTTCTTGTTTGCTAAAAGTCCTATATGTTATTGCTTGTCGCCTTAGTATTTTCACCCTTCAAACCTTAGGGGTCTGTCTAGAACCACCTATAGGTAGAGGTCCTAAATCCCTCCAGGACAATTAAGAAGGGACGGGTAACAGCACGCAATAGAGATTGCTGGCCAACACTCGCTTTGCATGACCACTAAGGGGATGGGAAGGGTACATATGGATATGATGACCGGTGCGCTAATGCCATGCGTAGCCCCTTTCTAAGGAGTGATTACCGGGCATTGTACTAATGTGATCCTATAAGCTAACCAACCTAGGACCCCTCTCTCTCAAATTATCTTTACCTGAAGTCTTTACTTCCCTTTTTTTACGCACACAACTTCTTTAAATTCTTGTTTTATTATTTGAGTTTTACAATGCCCAGCATGATCTACTTGCAATTATTTGCATGAACTGTTTATCTTGTTAATGGAGTAATTCTTAAGTATAAGTTCGGCCAGGACCCACAGTTGTGGACTAAGATGGGTGCCTAACACCTTCCCCTCGAGGTTATTTCGAGCCCTTACACTTATTTCTGGTAATGCAAGCCAATCTAAGAGTTAATCGCTCTAGGTGCCATAATGCACCATAATCCATTATGTGGCGACTCTTCAAATACCCAATTCCCAAAAAGAAATTAGTTATTACCCCCATGAATGTCGAATCCCGGACTTCTCCCCGCGAGGAGGGAAAAAAGGGGGCTCGACAGCATGGCGACTCTGCTGGGGATGTTATTAGGCTCTTACCAAAACGAACTTGCTCTTATGAATTAGTCCAAGCATGCCTTATCCCGTACCCTCTTCCCTTATTTGAATTTGATTGTCTGTTTTCGTTTAAGCATTTATTGTTCTTTTTTCTAAAACTGACTTGTCTTTTTATTTCCTTTTCCTGTAACCGTCTTTCAATTATTTAAATACTGTATTCATTTTTCCTTACGTGCAAATACTTGATTACTTGTTATTAACTACTGCATAAATCTTGCTCCACATCATACTCCACTCGTGCATATCAAATCCTATAGCAACGCTTTAATGAGCGGTTGCGCTCTTCCTATTTACTACCCTTAAATTCGGAAAGGCTTATTTGCGGTAAAATCAGTCGATCAGCGGTGCAGTCGATGGTTCTGTACCTTCCCCATCGAGTAGTTCGCTGGAGGGTACCAGTCTAAAACCCCATAGAAACCTTAATCTGGTTAAAATTGTGCATGCATCATGGTCAAACCTAGTCGGATAAGTTATGTTGTCCACATAATGATCCTTTAGGATAAGCCTTATCCAAAGTCCATCGGGTTTTCCATAATCCCAATGGACACAACCACGTTCTGTGCATTAATTTGGAGAACTAAATGCCGATATGTTGATCACAAATGTATAAATAGTCGAGTCTAGTGGGGGTAAGGTCTAACCTTTTATTTTATAGGAAATGAGGCACGAGGTCCCCAGATTCGGTATGGTTAGCAACATCCCATCATTACAGCTAGATTGGTGGGAGGACCTTTCCTCAAGTGACAAGAAACATGTGAGGAAGTACCTGGTTAACCTGCCCTCCTTGCTGTATATTGAGCCAAACAACAAACTGATCGAGGCTGCTACCTTATTTTGGGATAGTGAGAGGGCGGTGTTTGTTTCGGCGACATAGAAATGACACCACTTCTGGAGGAAATTTGAGGGCTTGCGGGATTAACTTGGGACAGTCCTGGGCTATTGGTACCAGAATACCGTATCGGCAGGGGATTTTTGAAGATGATGGGATTGAAGAAGAATGTCGACTTAGTGTGCTTGAAGGAATCTTATATACCTTTCGATACCTATACGGGAGGTATGGCCATAGCAAATATTTCCGCACCTACCATGATGAGATCTCGTTCACTTCTCTGGGACATATCCACCGCAGGGTATTTGTATTCATTGTGTGCTTCCTAGGCCTGATAGTGTTTCCAATGAAAAAGGGAAGGATTCAAACTAGGTTGGCTATGGTTGAGAAGACTTTGATGGAAGGGATAGATGGACAGGCGTATACCATAGTCCCCATGATCGTAGCCGACATCTATAGGGCTCTAGAGCATTGTCAAAGAGGGGTAAATCATTTCGAGGGTTGCAACTTACTACTGCAGTTGTGGTTGTTGGAGCATTTCCAAAAGGGTCACTATCACCAAGAATTCCCGCGAAGGGCTTGGAACGATCACATTGCTTTCCATCACCCCAAGCAGATGACTTATATTCCAGATAGATTTGCTCAGCCAGAAAGTGCCAAGGAATGGGTAGAGTTCTTCGACAATCTAACCGAGGAACATGTGCAATGGATGGTTGAATGGTTCCCGACAGACGAGTTTATTATCAGATCCAGGGATGCTCCTCACTTGGTGCTAATCGGGTTGAGAGGAATATACCCATGTCCCTATGCGAGTTATGAGGCAAGCAGGCCGAAAGCAGGCTGTACCATAGGTTGTTAAGATGAATCATTTCAGGGCAGACTTTCAAGACAACAACGTCCCTCATAAGTGCCAAGCTCAACACATGTGGCACTGCAAAATCATCGTGGATAAGAACACCGTCGAGCCAGACAGGTATCATGCAGGGTGCGAGCCTCTCTACCCGGCATGGTTGGAAGACATTCTGAAAGGAATGGTGACACCAGGGGCCGGTCGAGGGAACATAATCATAGATGAGGAAGCTGAAGCTCAGGTCAAGTACAACAGGATACGCAAGAGGGTCCACGACTCTGAGAATGAACACCGGGAAATACATGAGAGGAATGTGAAGTTGACCGAGGAATGGAAAGAGATGGTGGTCGCTTCCAACAGGAAACTGGAATATCTGGAGTGAGGAATAGTGGAGTTGGAAGGAAAGGTCATAAAGAGAATTGAGAATTGCCAGAACGCTGAAGGAGCTGAAGGAGGACATCTGGCTAGGGCGTACTTGCTGCTAGGGCTGCGCGAGCTGGGAGATCTCTATGATGGAGTCCGGAAGATCGAATCTAGGGAAGGTCCTTCTGTGACCAAATAGGCTAGATTTATTTTTTGCTTTTCCTAAAATGTAATAACGCCAAGTGCCAGTAGTAACTCATTTTATCTTAGTGTCGTTTTGGGATTCGTCTATCGTTTTCATTATGAAATGAAGCATTTATTGGCATTAAAAGTTCTCCAAATCTATTTGTCGCTAGGCCTACCTCGGGCACAACGAGGCTCCCAAATCAGAATGCAAATTTATATTTCCGCAATATGTGTTTAATTACTTTAAACATTTCAGAACCCTCACTGACTTGTTACCTTTTTGTTTTTGCTTATTTTTTATTATTATTCCCCTCTCCTTAGGTTGGTTCAATCCTACTGTCCTTATCAGCATATCACACCAGATCCAGAGGCCCTCCACCTCCTCTTTCTCCAAGAAACACAAAAGGCAAAGATAGCTGATTTAAGTGGTATCCGAAAGGAGAATATTGACAATGCAGAAACCTCCGACGGCCGTAGTACTCCGGCCCTAAATGATCTGGGTTTAAGACTGGAGCAGAAGATACTGGAACTGCAAGGAGAACTTGAGCAGGTTCGCAACATGGCAAACCTATTACTTACCCTGAACGTCCCTAACATCAACCAACAGAACGCTAAGAACCAAACACCTCCTCAAAACACACAAAACCAACACCCACAAAATCCTCCCGCGCCAAATCAATACGCAACTCCACCCCAGAATCCCAACCCATTACAAACTCCGCCACACCACCACCACCAATCAATCCAGTACCCACCAACCACAACTTACCACACTCCCCAAAACACAACACAACCCATTACCGATCCTCAAAACTCAACCAATGACCATCACTACACCCAAGTCCCTGGCACTCATCAAAACAACCCCATATATGTGGAGACCATACCTCACTCTACTCAACTAATCTCCTGTACACCTGAACTCTCCAAAAATGATTTGCTCATCAGAAACATGGTTAATGAACACAAGAAGTTAACAAGCCGAGTTCAAGGTGTTGAGGGCGACAGAGGAGTAGGTGGTTTGAACTATGAGGATCTGTGCATACAGCCGAATGTCGAACTACCAGAGGGGTACAAACCTCCCAAGTTCGAAATGTTCGATGGTACAGGTGATCCCAGGGTTCATCTAAGGACCTATTGTGACAAACTTGTCGGGGTCGTATAAGATGAAAAGATCCGAATGAAGCTCTTTATGAGGAGCCTTCACGGGGACACGTTGTCTTGGTATATCAGCAAATATCCCAAGAAGTGGACAAATTGCGTAATCATGGCGTCAGATTTCATGGGCCGGTTCAGGTTCAACATAGAGAATGCACCGGATGTCTTCTATATTCAGAATCTTAAGAAGAAACTTACTGAGACTTTCCGTGAATATGCTACTCGTTGGAGGTCAGAAGCAGCAAAGGTCAGGCCATCTTTGGACGAAGAACAGATGAATAAATTCTTCGTCAGGGCACAAGACCCTCAATATTATGAGAGGTTGATTGTTATCGAAAATCACAAATTCTCTGACATCATCAAACTCGGAGAAAGAATTAAAGAAGGAATCAGGAGCGGGATGGTAACAAACTTCAGGGCCTTGCAAGCCACGAATAAGGCACTACAGTCAGGTGGCATATAGAAGAAGAGAGATGTTGGGGCAGTAATGGTAGCCCAGGGCCCAAAATCTCCACTTGTCTATCAAACACCTCCACCCACATATCAAACACCTCCACCCACATACCAAGGGCCACCGCCCACATATCAACCTTCATCTCCCAGATACTCCCAACAAGCCTCTGTCCATCACACCTATAACTCCCAACCATCCCACTTCCAATCACCACCAGCTCGTCCAAATTGTCCAAGACCACGACCAAACTTCGACCGCACGCCACCTAGACAGTATACCGCCATTGTTCAGCCCATCGACCAATTATATGAAAGGTTGAAAACTGCCAGTTATGTCACTCATATTCCTACTGTAGCATCAGAAAATCCATCCCAGTGGGTCAATCCGAGCAAAACTTGTGCGTACCATTCTAGCATGAATGGGCACACCATTGCTGAGTGCTGGACATTGAAGGATAAGATCCAAACACTAATTGACAACAAGGTCATACAAGCAAAGGAAGCACCTAATGTCCGCAACAATCCCCTCCCTGATCACAGAGGTGATGGTATACATGTGATAGAGACAAATGAAGAATGGGACCCTGAGGGGTCGATCGGGCTTATTCGAGAAGGCGATGACTCTAAGATTGCAGTTACACTTACTCCTATTGTGTTTCAGACGCAGGCACCGATCGAGGTTGAGGTAACTGCATCAGTGCCATTCGAGGTGGAAGTGGCTCCGCCCGCGGCCACACCCACTCCATTTGAAGTAGAATTGGTCACACCCTTCACAGTGACAGTATCAACCACACCCCCATTCAACTCAAAAACAATACCCTGGGATTATGTCGCCGAGGCTCGGTAGAAGGGGAAGGCCAAGGTGGAGGAATATGACGCTGCACAAGGAATGACTAGAACCGGGAGAGTCTATACACCTGAACACCTGGGAGGTTCAAGTAAGGAGGCCATTGCTAGGCAGCCTATCATTGAGATTGGGCCAGATGACCTGTGGAGGAAAGTACAGGCAAAGGAGTACTCTATTGTTGACCATCTGAACAATGTCCCTGCTCAGATATCCATCCTATCACACTTGCAGAATTCAAAGGCACACAAGAATGCCTTAATAAAAGTATTGAGCGAGGCTTACGTACCAAATAACATCACCGACGGAGAAATGACCAACATGGTTGGGCAAGTACAAGAAATTCATAAGATCATCTTCCACGAAGATGAGCTGCCACCCGAGGGACGGAATCACAATCGAGCATTGCATATTATGGTGCAATTTGAAGACAATTTCATTGCCAGGGTTTTGGTTGATGGAGGTTATAGCCTAAACATTTGTCCATTGAACACTCTGAAAAGGTTTGACAAAGGTTTCCATGAGATACGGGTAGGAAGCATGAATGTGAAGGCTTTCAATGTGTCCCATAGGGCCACGATCGGGGAGATCAACCTTTGCTTGCAGATGGGGCCAACTTGGTTCGATGTTGAATTTCAAGTACTTGACATACCAACCTCATATAACCTTCTGTTGGGCCGACCATGGATCCTTGCTGCTGGAGCCGTGCCTTCCACGCTACATCAATCCGTGAAGTTTGAATGGAACCGCCAAGAGGTAATCATTCATGGAGATGGAAGTAACCCATCTACACTAGTCAGACCATCCCGGCCATTGGACATAGAAGAAGGCTAGGAGGGGAAACCTACCATCACATCGAACGGGTCAAGGCTGTCGAGAAGGACAACTGGTGGAGTAACGAAATAGAGAGCATACTGGCATGGTCTAGGTATGAACCCGACAATGGATTGGGAAAGAACCTCCAAGGCATCACCAAACAAATACAGCTAAAAAATCATGGTACCACCTTTGGCTCGGATATCAATACACATTGGAAGAATATAATGATTGGTCGCCTCCATGGCGCGGACCATATTTCCCACTCGAGCAGCTGCTGCCACATTTGGAACAAGCTTTCCACCAGGCTGACACAATATGGGGGACTACGGAAGAAGAAGCACTAGCTGGGTTGAAGAATTTGTTCTTGGAAGATGAGGACATGGATTGCAGTGCCATAATTGAGGAGCAGGAGGAGGAAGGCCTCACTATTCAGACTATGGAGAAGGGAGCCGTTCTTAGAAACTGGACCGCCACACCATCCCGAGCCCGCCGAGTCCCTGGGTAGCTTGGCAGAATTTACTTCTATGAGCCATTCTTGGCATTAAAGATTTACGTAATTTTGTTTTAAGTTTTACTTGTTTCAAAATAAATGCTCGATTCATCGAGTCGTACTTTGTCTGGACAATTTTCTTCAAGTTTTAATTAAATGAATTTGCTCTTTATTATTCAGCACCATCTTTACATTTTTCTTTTCTACAACATTATTATTACTTTTCCTAATGAACCAGTGACTGTGACATGTAATGAGGTGGCGCAATATGAGAATAGTGATTCAGAGGAAGAGGATGAGATACCTGAGGAAATTGTCAGGGAGGTTGAAAATTTTGAGAATAAGCCTAAGTCCACTCTGGACGAGACCGAAGCAATAAATTTGGGAGACGCCGAGATCGTCAAGAGGCCCACATCAGCATTCACTTGTCACCAACAGAGAAAGAAGAGTACGTCTGGTTCCTAACAGAGTATGAGAACATTTTTGCATGGTCATATGATGATATGACAGGTATGAGCACGTACATAGTGGCTCACAAGTTGCCCACTAATCCCATGTGTCCGCCAGTCAAGCAGAAACTCAGAAAGTTCAAACTAGACATGTCACGCCCCAAATTCGAGGGATATGATCGACGCCCGACCGGGTAGCCCCAGCCAAGCGAACCTGGATGCCTTTCCTAACCCACATGTTACCCCATGTTTTTCCTTATTCAATTATTCCAAGAATTTGCCAAATAATTAATAAAGAACACTTTTTAATTTACAAAACACATACATACTTACATAATAGTAAGGAAATCACCAACTCGTTACCAATGTACGAAAACACAGATCTACACAAGTTTCCAACCCACATCTACTGTCTACGGAGCCTCTAAAAGTGTAACAGGATAATATAGTATTTGCCGGTAAAAAGGCTCCGGCTATACCTTACACAAAATCAAAATAAGACTCCGAAAACAAGCGGCCTGAGCCACGCAGGGCCCCGAGAGGAAAGGGGCTCACCAAAAAGCTGATGGAGGACGAAGGGGAGCTACGATCGGTGGACTGGAGTACCTACTACGGATCCACCTACAATCATAAAACGAATGTAGCGCCCCCGGCAAAAGGGACATCAGTACATTTGAATTGTACTGGTATTTATGAACAAACTTTGCTCCAAGTAAACTCGAACCATAAGCAAGTAAGTAGCAGTAATAAAAGCGACAATCAAATCCACAAGAAGGGAACAATTAAGCCAACATGTATACAATCTCTCCTCCATAAACAAGCATCTAATTGTAATGGAAATAACAATCAAATCCACAAAGAAAGAGCAATCAAACCAACAAGTTTACAATATCTCCTGTTTCCCCTTCCACATTTCCACATCAATAATTTCACAATTTGTTCATAGTTTATTTCAATAGCGATTTCGATCGCTTTCCAACCTTATTCCCTCGGCCACCCTTATTACCTCGGCCACCCTTATCACCACAACCCACACCTTATTTCTTCGTGTTGCGGCGCAACCCGATCCCACCGAACAATCACAATTCACAAACAACACAACAACAACAACAATTCACAAAGAACAACAACAACAATCCTCAAGAAACAACAACAACAATTTACAAAGAACAACAACAACAATCCTCAAGAAACAACAACAACAATTTACAAGAACTTCCATAGACATCAATACCTTTTCCATGTATTCCACTACTCATATGCATTGATAGATCACGACGGTAATTTCCCACGACGAACCACATATGTTACTACCACGGTTATTCCGAGCACATCAATTCCCATTTCCTTCCATTACTTGTTTCACAGTTCTTACCACATAACACATTCACAATCGCAAACTTGGTTTATTTATGATTACTTGCATCAATACAGCGAAGGCACAACCACAATCACTCAACCATACCAATCACAGGAATTTCACAAACAAATCACGTAGAAAAATCACATACCAAGCACTCAAACACCCAAACAAGGCGATTTTACAAGTTCAAAGTTAGCCATACATACCTGGAGCCAAATTCCCTTTTAACTTCTATTTCCAATTCACCAAATGGTCTAGCAACGTCAATCTAGTGCACAAGTTAACGCGTATGACTTAGAAAAGAAGTTCACAATTTCTACTCAAACTTATTTAGGTCACCAACCCATCTTTGTACCATCTTTTACTCCTACCCAATTACTCTCACTGGTTTTAGGTTATAGAATGACATATATGTATGAGTTCAACCACTATTTTCAAAATCAATGCATGAGACTCTCCCCCCCCCCAGTTTAAACAAAAAATTCAGTGAAAAGGGTTAGGAATGTTACCTGCAAGAAAAGGGGGATGAAGATAAGCTTGAAATTTCCCGGCCCGGATGGTTTTGAAGAATCAAATTTTGGAGAAGATGACTTTCTCTCTCAAGACCCTCTCTTCCTCTCTCTTATTTTGTGCAGAAGGTCGTTAAAAATGAGGGGCTGGGGGTGTTTTATTAAAAAGGGGGTCGGGCATAAAATTTAGAAAATTGAAGCCCGAGCAAGATCTGCAGTCGCATTATGCGAACGCAGAACTGAAATGCGGTCCGCAGATTGGACCGCAGAATTGCCCCCAAAACTCTGATGATTCTGTTTGGGTCTGCAATAGGAATGCGGTCTGCATTCCTGTTATGCGGTCGCATTGTGCGCCGCAGAACTGACCTTCACAAATCCTTGAGGAACTTATGCGACGATTATGCGGTTCGCATATTGGTTATGCGATGGCATGATAGACCGCAATTTCAACATTAATTTTGACAACTCTTCTGTTCCACTCTGCGGTAGAGATGCGGTCCGCATATCAATTATGCGGTCGCATTTTGGACTGCATCTTGACCTCAAGTTTAACCAAACCACAGCTTCGCTATGCTGTAGGAATACGGTCCGCATACCAGATCTGCGACCGCATCCTTGACCGCATAATGGCATTTTCTGGAAAAATTGATTCTTTTGATTTTTTACAAGCTTAGATCAATACCAAGGGTCCAAACCGCGGCAAGCATGTGAGCCACGAAGAAATCTACGCATTCCTAACACGTATTCGGAGTCGACACCACAAGATACTAGGTTCTGAGCCCAAAATTTTACGGGGCCTCACAAGACATGAGCCTGAAAATCAAGGAGGAAGTTACCAAGCAGATCAAAGCCAAAGTTCTCAGGGTGGTTGAGTACCCAACCTGGCTAACTAACATTGTGCCGGTTCCGAAGAAAGACGGGAAGGTCAGAGTATGTGTTGACTACCGAGATTTAAACAGAGCAAGTCCCAAGGACGACTTCCCACTACCAAATATACACATCCTGATTGATAACTGCGCCAAGCATGAACTCCAATCCTTTGTAGATTGCTTCGCGGGTTATCACCAGATTTGGATGGATAAAGAAGATGCAGAGAAGACAGCTTTTATTACACCATGGGGTGTATATTATTACAAGATGATGACATTTGGTTTAAAGAACGCTGGGGCCACTTACGTGAGAGCCATGACAACCATCTTCCATGATATGATACACAATGAAATAGAGGTATATGTGGACGATGTCATTATCAAATCCAATAGGGCCACAGATCACATAGCAAACTTGAGGAAGTTCTTTGACAAGCTANTGAACATAGCCTTACACAAGCTCTAAACCCACATCTACTGTCTACCGGAGCCTACTAATAGTACAATAGGATAATATAGTATTTGACCGGTAACAAGGCTCCGGCTATACCTTACACAAAATCAAAATAAGACTCTGAAAACAAGCAACCCGAGCCACGCAGGGCCCCGAGAGGAAAGGGGCTCACCAAGAAGCTGATGGAGGATGAAGGGGAGCTACGATCGGTGGGCTGGAGTACCTGCTACGGATCCACCTACAATCATAACACGAATGTAGCGTCCCCGGCAAAAGGGACGTTAGTACATTTGAATTGTACTGGTATGTATAACAAACTTTACCCAGAGTAACCTCAAACCATCCACGAATAACAATAATAGAGGGAAACAACAATTGAATACACACAAGGAAAAACAATCAAGGCAAACAAGTTGACAATCTCTCCTTTTCCCCATCATCATTTCCACATTTTCAATTTCACAATGTTCTCATGTTTCATTTCAATGGTGATATCGATCACTTTCCATCCTTATTACCTCGGCCACGCTTATCACCACAACCCACACCTTATTACTTCGTGTTGCGGCGCGCAACCCGATCCCACCGAACAATCACAATTCACAAACAATAGCACAACAACAACAACAACAACAACAACAATTTACAAGGAGAACAACAACAAGTTTCAGGAGATACAACAACGAATCCCAATAACAACAGCAACACATCTCACACAGAGTTTATATGACTATCAATGCCATTTCCATCTTTTTCAACAGCCCGTTGTACCATTTTAATCACAGCAATAATTTTCCACAGCTAGCCACAAAGGGTGTTACCACAGTCATTTCAATATCACCAATTTTTCGATTCCTTTCCATCATTTATTCCATGGTTCTTACCACATAACACATTCGCAATTACAACTTGGTTTATTGCCATTTTCTTACACAACCATATCGGACGTCTTAACCAACAACGTTTAAGGCACCACATTGACATGAATTCACAAATGGTTTACACAAGAAAACACATACTACTCACAAGAGTTCAACTTCACAACTAATCCATGAAGATATCACATACCAAGTATTTGGACACCAAGCATGGAGATCTTACAAAGTTTAAAGTTAGCCATACATACCTGGAGTTGAATCCCTTTTTAATTTCTACTTCCAATTCACCGAAATCTAGCAACGGCAATATAGTGCACAAATTAATACTCGTAACTTAGAATTCAAGGTTCAAAACCACTACCCGAACATACTTAGGTTATCAATCCCTTCTTTGCATAAGTCTTTGCTCCCACCCAATTACCCCCACTAGGTTTTAGGTTTTAATAAACACGCATGCACAATTTTTGCCATTATTTCCAAGAACCAATGCATGAGACTACCCCCCCCCCCCCCTAATTTAAACCTGAAATTCAATGAAAAGGGTCAGGGATTTTACCTGCAGGAGAAAGGGGATGAAAATAAGTTTGAGATTTCCCGGCCCGGATAGCTTTGAAGAATCAAATTTTGGAGGAGATGACTTTCTCTCCCAAGACCCTCTCTTCCTCTCTCTTATTTTGTGTAGAAGATCGTTAAAGAATGAGGGGTTGGGTGTTTTATTACAAAAGGGGTCGGGTTTTAAAATTTAGAAAAATAGAAACCGAGCAAGATCTGCGGTCGCATTCTGCGATCGCAGAATCGAAATGCGGTCCGCAGATGCGAATGCAGAAGTGCCCCCAAAACTCTGAGGGGTCTGTTTGGGTCTGCGACAGGAATGTGGTCCGCATTCCTGTTATGTGGTCGCATTATGCACCGCAGAGCTGACCTTCACAAATCCTTGAGGAATTTATGCGACGATTATGCATTCCGCATATTGGTTATGCGATCGCATAATAGACCGCAGTTACAACACTGATTTTGACAATTCTTCTGTTCCACTCTCCGGCAGAAATGCGGTCCGCATATCAATTATGCGGTCGCATTTTGGACCGCATCTTGACCTCAAGTTTTACCAAACCACAGCTTCACTATGCGGTAGGAATGCGGTCCGCATACCGGATCTGTGACCGCATTCTTGACCGCATAATGGCATTTTCTAGAAAAATTTATTTCTTTTGATTTTTACAAGCTTAGATCAATACAAAGGCTCCGAACCGCGCATTCCTAACACATATTCGGAGTCGACACCACAAGATACTAGGCTTTGAGCCAAAAAATTTTATGGAGCCTCACATCCTCCCTCACTTAAAATCATTCGTCCCCGAATGAGGACCCATTCTCAAGCTGTTCAATATTGCAAAGATCAGTTGGTTTTGAAAACATGTTATGCAGGTTCCTACACCTCTCACTATTTCCCAAATTTATTTATTTTTTTTTTTGAAAAATTTTGCCAGAGTTTCCTTTGTAATTTGGACATCTTCACCTGACAGAGGGCCCTCGAAACACAAATTCCAAACACCATTACAGAATTACAACCATTCCTACAACTGTCATATAATTTCCTACCTTAACAGTTGCACACATTTGATCACTTGATATGTCTTGCTTATGAATCAGTTATTGCAATAAGTTTCACATAATTTAGCCATTTCAACACATTACAAGCATACAAGTAATTCATTACCAACTTATACAACCATTACTTGATTACTTAACACAAGAGTCTTTATAAGGCTTTCATTTACCAAATAAATGTTTACATGACTTGAAACAATCCCTACACCTATAAGTCTTGCACAACTAGAGGGACTTCACCAGCATTTAGGAAGGAATCAACTTGGACACAATGGTAGTTGTTTTAGAAATAGAAAGGTCACATAATTTCTTCTAGACTTGATCAAATAGATGGGGATATTTCTCTTTCATTTCTTTCTCCGCTTCCCATGTAGCTTCCTCAACTTGTTGACTTCGCCACAACACCTTAACTGAGGCAACTTCCTTATTTCTCAACTTACGGACTTGTCTATCAAGAATGGCAACCAGAACTTCTTCATACGACAACTCTTCAATAACCTCGATAGCCTCGACTGGTGCGATAGTGGACGGATCTCCAACTACTTTCTTCAACATAGATACATGGAACACCGGGTGCACTAATGACATGTCAGGAGGATATTCCAACCTATAGGCCACCTGCCCTACCCTTTGAACGATCCGGTACGGCCCGACGTACCTAGGATTCAACTTACCTTTCTTCCCGAATCGCATGACTCCCTTCATAGGAGATACCCTCAAGAACACCCAATCATCAACTTGAAATTCCAATTCCCTCCGACGAACGTCCGCATAAGACTTTTGGCGACTCTGAGCAGTCTTCATCCTGTCCTGAATGATTTTAACTTTCTCCACAGCCTGGTGCACAAGATCCGGTCCTATTTATTCTGCTTCACCCACTTCGAACCATCCGATCGGAGACCTGCACCTCCTTCCGTACAATGCCTCAAATGGGGCCATTTGAATGCTAGCACGAAAGCTGTTGTGGTAAGCAAATTCTATAAGTGGCAAGTGATCATCCCAATTACCTTTGGAGTCCAAGACACAAGCCCGCAACATATCTTCAAGCGTCTGAATTGTCTGCTCCGCTTGACCATCAGTCTGTGGATGGAAAGCTGTGGTGAGATTCACCTGAATACCCAAACCTTGCTGAAATTTCTTCCAAAAATTAGCTGTGTGGGCCCCTCGATACGAGATAATACAAAGTGGAGTGCCATGAAGCCTTACTATCTCCTTGATATACAACTTAGCGTATTGTACTGCAGTATCGGTGGACTTGACTGGCAAGAAGTGAGCTGATTTGGTGAATCGATCCACTATTACCAAAATTGAGTCGAACTTGCGCTGAGTGCGAGGTAATCCTACCACGAAATCCATGTTGATCATCTCCCATTTCCACATTGGTATTTCCATAAGCTGAGTTAACCCACCGGGCCGCTGATGCTCAGCCTTCACTTGTTGACAATTCGGACATTTAGATACAAAGTCCGCCACACCCCTCTTCATACCGTTCCACCAATAAATCTCCTTGAGGTCATGATACATTTTCGTAGAACCTGGATGCACGGAATATATGGAATTATGAGCCTCCGCCATTACCCTCACCCGAAGCTTATCCACATCCGGAACACACAACCTACCTTGACACCGCAATACACCATCCTCGTCGCCGAGTGAAAATGCCAAAGTCTTGTTACTCAAAACTGCTTCCTTCATTTGAGCCAATGCCTGATCGATAAACTACTTTTCCTTGACTTCCGCTACGAGTGACGATTCTGCTCCATTATGTACCATAACATTCCCCTCGTCTGATGTCGAAATACAAACCCCTAGACTGGCCAATTGATACACCTACCGAGCCAAGGGCCTTTGATCCATTCCTAAATGAGTCAAACTACCCATAGATTTCCGACTGAGAGCGTCGGCCACCATGTTCGCCTTCCTTGGATGGTACAAAATGTTCATATCATAATCCTTGAGCAATTCTAACCACCGCCGCTGCCTTAAATTCAACTCCTTCTGCTTGAACAAATATTGGAGGCTCTTGTGGTCTGAGAACACATCCACATGGACCCCATAAAGATAATGCCGCCATATTTTCAAAGCAAACACAACTGCCGCAAGCTCCAAATCATGCGTCGGATAATTCTTCTCGTGATTCTTGAGCTGCCTCAAAGCATACGCTATAACTTTCCCATGTTGCATCAACACACACCCCAAACCAACCCTGGAGGCATCGCAATAAACCACAAATCCTTCCGTGCCTTCCGGCAAGGTCAATATTGGTGCTAAGGTCAACCTTGACTTCAGTTCCTGAAAACTTTTCTCACAAGCGTCGGACCATTAGAACTTAACTGCTTTCTGAGTCAACTTAGTCAATGGGGAGGCGAGGGCAGAGAATCCCTCCACAAACCTCCAATAATACCCTGCCAAACCCAAGAAGCTACGAATCTCCATCGGGGTCGTGGGTCTAGGCCAATCTTTTACTGCTGAAATCTTCTGGGGGTCTACCCGAATCCCTTCACTAGAAACAACGTGACCCAAAAAGGCAACGGACTCCAACCAAAACTCACATTTTGAAAATTTAGCATACAACTGGTGCTGATGAAGAGTCTGCAGAACTGCCCTGAGGTGATCGGCATGATCCTCCCGTCTCCGCGAATAAACAAGGATGTCGTCAATAAAAACAATCACGAAGGAGTCTAGAAATGGCTTGATGACACGATTCATAAGATCCGTAAAGGCTGCCGGGGCATTGGTTAGCCCAAAAGACATGACCAAGAATTCAAAGTGACTGTAGCGAGTTCTGAAAGCGGTCTTGGGAATATCCTGCTCCCTAATCTTCAATTGGTGATACCCGGACCCTAGATCAATTTTGGAGAAGAACCTTGCACCTTGCAATTGGTCGAACAAATCATCTATTCGAGGTAGAGGATACTTATTCTTGATGGTGACTTTGTTGAGATGCCGATAATCAATACACATCCGGAGCGACCCATTATTCTTCCTGACAAAGAGAACCGGAGCACCCCACGGCGACACGCTCGGCCGTATGAACCCCTTTTCTAATAAATCCTTCAGCTGATCCTTTAACTCCCTTAACTCCACTGGAGCCATTCTGTATGGTGGAATATATATTGGCTGCTTATCTGGCAATGCATCAATCCCGAAATCAATCTCCCTATCTGGCGGAATCCCTAGAAGCTCGTCCGGAAACACTTCGAGAAACTCATTCACGACTGGCACGGACTCAAGGGTAGACACTACTGAAGTGGTGTCCGCCACCCGGACCAAATGATAGATACATCCCTTCTTAATCATCTTTAAAGCCTTAAGGTAGGAAATAGACCTACCCTTCGGCACTACATAATTCCATTTCCACTTGATAACCGGCTCATTAGGGAACTCGTGTCTCATGACTATCGTTCGACAGTGAAGTTTAGCAAAGCACGAGTAAAGCCAGTCCATCCCCATAAACACATCAAAATCCACCATTCTAAGCTCGATGAGATCGGTCGTGGTAACGCGACCACATACCGTGACAACATAATTCCTATAAACTCGCGCGGCTGTAATAGAATCACCAACCGAAGTCGATATAGAGAACGGCTCATGAAGCTATTCGGGTTCTATCCCAAAGCTTGAAGCAATGAATGGGGTGACATAAGACAAAGAGGACCCCTGATCAATAAGAGCATAACAATCAATGGCCTGAACAGACAAGATACATGTAACCACATCTGGAGAAGCCTCTGCACTTTGACGACCACTCAAAGCATAGAACCGGCTGGGTCCACCTCTACCACGAGCTCTACCCCGAACTGTACCACGTCCTACTGGGGCTGGAGGACACCCAGATGATGTGGCGACTGAAGAACCGGACGACTGAGCAGATCCCCTACCCATGCCCTGACTGGGGGCACGACAATCTCGCTGAATATGACCTCTCACCCCGCATCTGAAACACACTGGGATATCCATGTAGCAAGTCTCTGTATGAAATCTCCCACACTTGGGGCATGGAGCCCTCCCCTGCTGCTGTGATTTCCCTCCTGAACGACCGGACTGATGGGGTCTCCTACTGTCTGTGCCTGGTCTCATGCGGCTGTTCTGGTGATAACTGTGCAGAGATGATGGTGCGCTTGCTGAGGACT
>NW_017674996.1:0-5906 GCF_001879085.1 Nicotiana attenuata
TCTTTTTCGTTGGCTAAATACACTATTTACTGTAAAACAAGTACTCGTTTTTTTATATTTTACTTTTTCAGTGGACCAAATAAACAAACTAATTTAAAATAAACTCTTTTGTTTTCTTTTCCATTGGCAAATAAAACAAACTATTAAAATAAAAATACTTTTCTTTTTTTTTCTTTCATTTTTCTCAAAAATCCGTCAGAGTTTCGGCACTACTTGGACATTGGTTTTTCTAATATAGGTAATTAACTCTCTACACTGCTATTTTCTCTTTTTCTCTTTTGTTTTTCAACTTTTCCAGATATTCAAAGCCAGACAGCATGCGAGTCCGAGACAAATAAATGTACACGCAACACGTAAGATGCATCAGGATGGTCTTTTTCATTTCAGGTTACCTGTCCTAGACGGACCCAACCCCTGTGTTGAGTCCCCTAAGTCATATGCACGTGATGCAAATAAGCATTCCTACTAGGGATCCGGCATGAAGTCAAGTTATTCTAGGTTCAAAACCTGGGTATATGTTCTAGACTGTATACCCGAGCGGACAACTCGAGTCGAGGAGGGGGCTACGTACCGGGAACCAAAAGGCCATCCGGCTTAGTAACTTGTTCGGCCTCTTTCTTATTTAAGGGTATGACACTAACAGAATAGGGAGTCTCAACCAGTAAGCACATCCCCGGAGATGAGAAGAGAAGGGTTTCGCCACAGTTTATATACAATTCAAATAATATCAAAGCGGTAAAGCATTTAGCACATTTGGCATGAAACATGTAGGAAAATCAGATAAAGCCAAATACAACAATATATCTAAGCTCGAATTCTGAACCCTGAACCGAAGTTCTGGGTTTGTATCCCCAGCAGAGTCGCCAGAGCTGTCACACCTCCTTTTTACCTACACCCCGCAAGGGTATAAAGGAGTTTTTCCAATTAAAGGACAATCGAAACGGGATTTGTTATTAAGATTCAGAGTCGCCACTTGGGAGATTTATGGTGTCCCAAGTCACCGGTTGAATCCCGAATCGAGGAAATCATTGACTCTGTTTAACAGTCCGCGAACCAGAAATCCGAGTAAGGATTCTGTTAACCTGGGAGAAGGTGTTAGGCATTCCCGGATTTCGTGGTTCTAGCATGGTCGCTCAACTGTCATATTTGGCTTATTTATCTGATTTTAGAACATGTTTAACCCATGTGCATTTTAACTTTTAACCGCTTTTATTATTATTATTAAAGAGAATTGCAACGTCGTTAAAATACGTCTCGAACCACGTCACATAAATGCACCCGCGGTCTTTGACATATTTCAACTTCATTGGGATTTGGATTTGGGTCACATAAATGTGCACCCGAGTTTAGGAAGGTAATATTATGAAATGACGGGCCTAAAGCAACTAACGTATTATTAACTTTGCGGGAGGCCATAAAATTCTCTAAACGGCTCGTCCCGAGATCTAAAATATGTTAAATATGATTAAGTGGGCCACGCAATGTATGATTTTTGTTTTGCGCGGCGCACCTCATTTTATTTGAGGATATCCTAAAGCGAACTGTTGTTTTCTATTGGGTTGTCTCTAAAGGCCCAATCACTTGGAAGGCCCAAAACCTACGTTACACAATTAATCTCAGTTTGAATACGACTTCAGGCTTTCAGCGTGGAATTTTTGAACTTGGCCCAACAACATAACAGTAGTCTCAACTTGTTTGGTGGATTGTTCCCGTCTGGGCCTCAACACTAGCCCAATTGGGGAGAGTAGGTAGGCCTGAACTAAGTCGTGCATCAGGAATGGTGAAGTCCGAACAAATGGCGTGGGCTGTCAGCCCTGGGCTTATGAACAAGCCCAAACAAAATTATAGAAGTGGTTCAGGCAATTGACTGGATAACACATAAAGGAAAATTCCAACTTCAAATTCAACTATCAATTCAATTCTAGACTACTGAACTCATACAAGTATTTGATGCACTCAATGATTAAATTAACAGGATTCGGACTCATTTCTTAGGCCATTTCGATTTCAGCATGAGTTACTAGAAGTGGACGAAAATGTAAAGTTATTTTGAACCTGTCTTCTCAAACTATTATCTCTTTCCAATTAGAACTTCAAATTAACAGAATAGCTAAACATTATCCACATTGCAACTAATAGTATACTTATAAATCTGAAATAGAATTTCTTATAGTTTAAATAGCATCTTAATCCAAAAGCAGACGTTAAATTGACATAATAACCAAGCTAAAATTATGAAGCTATAGCTAGTATCATATTTTACCACTCATATAAGTCTGAAATTGATTCACAACACTCATAATAACTATGATAAGTTGTTTCACATGAATATTGTAATGCCAGCAGTCATAATACTGATAAACAGTCCTCAGTCAACTACATATTAAGGTATGATAGAGTGCTGAAATTAATTAAAATTCAATAGAGAATTCAACAGAAGAAAAACAAACATCACTTCACTCCATTCCCAAAATTCGAGAGATACAGGATATGTACCTGGAAAGTATAATGTAAAATAAGTGAGGAATCAACAGCAGTAATCAGATGATCAGCAGCAGCTCAAAATCGAGTTCACAGCCCAAACAAATGCTATCAAAATCAGCCCAGAAATGAATTGTAGAAACACAGCACCAACAAATGACCAAAAATAACTTGATTGAACCCAAACCCCACTCGAAATTAATCCAGGAACACTTCTGAGGTTTCAGCAACCAAACACAAGGAATTCTCAAGTCGTTTTCATATTTATCTAGGCTAGAAATTCGAATATGAAGCTAGTACTTGAAATTGATCTAAGAAAACTCAATGTAACAGTACTTTTTTTTTGGAATTTTCTGTTGTTTTTTTTCTTTTGGTTTTTGGTTTTTGAAGATCTAGATCTAGAATTTGGATTCGAAATTCAAATCTTCGGCTTGTGAAGACTTCTGGACATTTGGGGAGAATTTTCAGAGATTAAAACTTGTGAATTAAGGCATTGGAGGCTGCCTTATATAGGCAGAAATGAGGGCAGCCCTCAGATTTTCAGTTTTGCATTACAGTCCTTTCTTAATTTTGGTTTTTGCTTAAATGTCCCTAAAGGGCTGACTTGTTTTCAATCTATACTACTAATTTTCTGTGACGACCCAAAGCGTCATCACCTGTTTTCTCATTCGTTCTGTGCTTCAGAGGCCTTGAAAACCTTATTTTTACTTGTCACGATTTGTGTGCGTAGTCCGGGCGCGTAGCCGGAAAGCTTTTATGTTGAAACATGTGAATTCTGTGAAAAAATTTGATGAATTTTGATATTAATATGATTAAAGTTGACTTCGGTCAACATTTTTGGTAAACGGACCCGGACCTGAGATTGGACGGTCCCGGAAGGTCCGTAGAAAAATATGGGACTCGGGCATGTGCCCGGAGTCGAATTCCGAGGTCTAGAGCCCGAGGAAAGAATTTTTCTGTGAAATTGTTTTTCTGAAATTGTTAAGGAAAATGGAAATAAAAAATGATTAAAAGACTATGGTATCGGGCTCGTATTTTGGTTCCGACGCCCGGTACAGGTCTTAAATATGTGTTAAGCGCTTTCTGTGAAGTTTGGTCGAAATCGGACGTCGTTTGACGTGTTTCGGACCTAATTATCTAAAGTTGGAAGTTTATGATGTTTGAAATAGAAATGATGATTTTGAGGCTGTATTCAATGATTTTGATGTTATTTTGGCAATTTGATCGCTCGAGTAAGTTCGTAGGATGTTATTGAGTTAGTGTGTGTGATTGGTTAGGAGCCCCGAGGGCTCGGGAGTGAATTGGAGGTGGTTCGGGGTGTTTTTGCACTTAGGAAGGGTCAGATTTTTTTTGCTACAATTTTTACACAGTCATTTTGTTCTTCGCGAACGCGGTCCCAGTCCCGCGTTCGCAGTGCTTTGGTGTTCCCCTTCTTCGCGTTCGCAAACCCACTCACGCGATCGCATAGCTTCAGTTCTTCCTCCTTCGCTTTGCGGACATATTCATGCGTTCGCGTAGTTACAAATCCCCCCTTCACCGCGTTCGCGTATAACAGTCCCTGGACCCCCAGCATTTCCTTCTACGCATTCGCGTTCCCTTTCACGCGTTTGCGATGTATTGCCCAGTTTACCCTTCGCGAACGCGGCCCCTTTCCCGCGAACGCGAAGGGCAATTTTGCCCAGCGAATTTTTAAGTCAAAAACAGAACCAGTGACGGGAAAAACATATCACTTCACGAACTCTTCCGTCTCCAAAGTCCTAGGGCGAATTTTAGAGCACTTCTTCATCAAAGCTTCTTGGGTAAGCATTGTTTAACTTGTTTTCTTCAATTTCCTTCATTAATTAATGAAATCCTAGCCCTAAATCATGAAATCAAAGTAGAAATTATGGGTTTTGGGTAGAGTTAAGGTTTTGAGAATTTTGGGTGATTCAACCTCAATTTGGGGTCGAATCTTATAACAAATTATGTATTTGGACTCGTGGGGTTATGGTTGATCGGGTTTTGGTCCGAGACTCGAGTTTGGACCGTGTGGGCCCGGTGTCTAATTTTGTTATTCTTGGAAGAATGCTAGAAAATTCATATCTAGGCTATGGGATGTTGCCATTGAGTCTTTATTGATATTATTGAATTAATCATGCCTAGATATCACTGTTTCGGAGTCGGATTGTAGAGGAAAGGCGGTCTTTGAAGGTTGATTGCTATTCTTGGGACCGAGGTAAGTGTTTGGTTTAACCCTAGCTTGAGGGAATATGAGTCGAGTCTTGTTGCTAATTGCTATGTGATCGAGTATGATGTATAGGCATGGTTACGAGTATCTATACATTGGTGTCTAGCATGACCGTGAGTCCTTATAATGTGATTATCATGAACTGATTGTGAATTTCATGTTTATTGGAGTATTTCTATATATCGTGAATAACATGTGAATGGTGATATGATAATTTGATTCCTAGGAGCATTGGCTCGAATTGTGATATGAATATTGAAAGTATATGAAATGACTTGTTTCATTGAGGAGCGTCGGCTCCAGTTGTAGAACGAATTGTGACAGTACAAGTGATAATTGAACCTCTAGAGCATTTACTCGAGTTGTGAAGAGAAGAGATCATTATGTTGCCCTCTTGACGGGCTATTGTTGGGTTGTGATTCCTCTGCATTGTGTTCTTGACGGATACTAGGGTCGCTTAGGTTAATGTTTCCTTGTGTCGTGGGATGACTATAGTTATGGCTGAGGTGGTTAAGTAATGTAATAGGCTAGTTATCAATGGGGTGGTTAGGTGAGTTAATCGGTTAGATATAGCTGAGATGGTTAAGTGTGGTAATAGGTTAGTTATAGCTGTGGTGGTTAGATGTTGGGGCTAATGTGGTTATAGTAAACCCCTTGCCGGAATATTTGAGATGATGTTTTGTCCCCTTACTAGGAAGTCGTTATATTGTTGTTTGTGACGGAATATGAGGTAAGAGATTTCTTGGAGCTTGGGCTCCAGTGATATTGTGGGATAAGAAAAGTAGGAAAGAGAAAGCATTGTTGATTATTCCCTTGCCGGGACGTTTGGTTGAACCTGTTGGATTCTTTCCCTTGCCGGGATGTTTGTCAAATATTTGCTTATTTTTATGCCCCTTTATTGTGACTGTTGTTTGGGGAGTCGGACTGTTAAATGATATTGAGGATCGGGTTGCGCGCCGCAATAATGATATTTAGGATCGGGTTGCGCGCCGCAACAATGATATTGAGGATCGGGTTGCACGTCGCAACAGTAAAAGGTGAGGATCGGGTTGCGCGCCGCAACAATGATACATGGTAAATGATATGGGTCGGGTTGCATGCCGCAACAGTGGTATTTGTGGAGCGGGTGCACGCCGCAACATAGTGATTATGGAGCGGGTTGCACGCCGCAACAGTTATTGAGGCTATGTGTTTGTAT
>NW_017674996.1:6789-34939 GCF_001879085.1 Nicotiana attenuata
ATGAACCGAGTGTTCAGGCCTTATCTAGACTTGTTCGTGATAGTCTTTATAGATGATATTCTGGTGTACTCCCGCAGCCAGGAAGAGCACGAGCAGCACCTCAGAGTGGTTCTTCAGACTCTGAAAGATAGTCAGTTATATGCTAAGTTTTCGAAGTGTGAGTTCTGGTTGAGTTCGGTTGCATTTCTAGGTCATATTGTATCAGCTGAGGGTATTCACGTGGACCCAAAGAAGATAGAGGCAGTCAAGAATTGGCCTAGACCAGCATCAGCTACAGAGATCCGGAGTTTCTTGGGGTTGGCAGGCTACTACAGACGGTTCGTGGAGGGATTTTCATCTATTGCAGCCCCGATGACCAGATTGACCCAGAAGGGTGCCCAGTTCAGATGGTCGGATGAGTGTGAGGCGAGCTTTCAGAAGCTCAAGACAGCTCTGACTACGGCACCGGTGTTGGTTCTGCCCACTGGTTCAAGGCCCTATACTGTTTATTGTGATGCTTCCCGTATCGGGCTTGGAGCAGTATTGATGCAGGATGGCAAAGTTATTGCCTATGCTTTGAGACAGTTGAAGATCTACGAGAAGAATTATCCGGTTCATGATCTAGAATCGGCAGCGGTTGTTCATGCTTTGAAGATTTGGAGGCATTATCTATATGGTGTGACGTGTGAGGTGTACACGGATCACAAAAGCCTTCAGTATCTGTTTAAGCAGAAGGAGTTGAATGTGAGGCAGAGGAGGTGGTTGGAGTTGTTGAAAGATTATGAAGTTACTATCTTATATCACCCGGGTAAGGCCAATGTAGTGGCCGATGCATTGAGTAGGAAGTCCGCCAGCATGGGTAGTCTTGCTTATATTCCGGCCAGCCAGAGACCGCTTGCTTTAGATGTTCAGGCTTTGGCCAACCGATTTGTGAGATTAGATATTTCTGAGCCTAGCAGAGTGTTGGCTTGCACGGTCGCTCGTTCTTCTCTATTGGAGCGTATTCGTGATCGGCAATTTAATGATCCCCATTTGTGTGTCCTGAGAGACACGGTACAGCGTGGAGGTGCCACGAAGGTGACCTTAGATGATGATGGTGTTTTGAGATTGCAGGGGCGAGTTTGTGTGCCTAATGATGATGGGATTCTAGAGTTGATCTTAGCGGAGGCCCATAGTTCTCGGTATTCTATTCACCCGGGCGCCGCGAAGACGTATCAGGACTTGCGGCAGCATTATTGGTGGTGTAGGATGAAGAAGGATATTGTTACGTATGTGGCTCGGTGTCTGAACTGTCAGCAGGTCAAGTATGAGCATCAGAGACCCGGTGGTTTGTTTCTGAGGATTGAGCTCCCCGAGTGGAAGTGGGAGAGGATTACCATGGATTTCATTACTGGACTTCCGCTGACTCGGAAGAAGTTTGATGCTATTTGGGTCATTGTTGATAGGCTGACCAAGTCAGCGCATTTCATTCCAGTGGCAGTCTCCTATTCATCCGAGAGGTTTTACCTCACGCTTCTGGAGAGCGGTTCAGCAGGAGTTAGGTACCCAGGTTCAGTTGAGCACAGCGTTCCATCCTCAGACGGACGGTCAGTCCGAGCGGACTATTCAGATTTTGGAGGATATGCTCCGGGCTTGTGTTATTGACTTTGGAGGTCCATGGGATCAGTTCTTGCCTTTAGCGGAGTTTGCCTACAATAACAACTACCAGTCGAGCATCCAGATGGCTCCTTATGAGGCCTTATATGGTAGGCGGTGTCGGTCTCCGATTGGATGGTTCGAGCCGGGAGAGGCTCGGTTGATAGGTACAGATTTAGTTCAGGAGGCCTTGGAGAAGGTCAAGGTCATTCAGGATAGACTTCGTGCAGCTCAGTCTAGGCAAAAGAGCTATGCAGATCGTAAGGTTCGAGATGTAGCTTTCATGGTTGGTGAGCGGGTATTGCTCCGGGTGTCGCCGATGAAGGGCGTGATGAGGTTCGGAAAGAAGGGCAAGCTTAGCCCTAGGTACATTGGTCCGTTTGAGATTCTTGATCGAGTGGGAGAGGTGGCTTATAGACTTGCATTGCCACCTGGCCCATCAACCGTGCACCCAGTTTTTCATGTGTCTATGCTTCGGAGGTATCACGGCGATCCTACCCATGTATTAGACTTAAGCACTGTCCAGTTGGACAAAGATTTATCTTATGAGGAGGAGCCGGTAGCTATTCTAGACCGGCAGGTCCGTCAGTTGAGATCTAGGAGTTTTCCCTCTGTTCGTGTTCAGTGGAGAGGTCAGCCCCCTGAGGCCTCGACCTAGGAGTCCGAGTCTGATATGCGGAGCCGTTATCCACATCTGTTCCCCGACTCAGGTACTTCTTTCTTTTGTCCGTTCGAGGACGAACGGTTGTTTTAGAGGTGGAGGATGTGACGACCCAAAGGGTCATCACCTATTTCCTCATCCATTCCGTGCTTTCGAGGCCTTAAAACCTCATTTTTTTTACTTGCCTCGATTTGCGTGCGCAGTCCGGGCGCGTAGCCGAAAAGCTTTTATGTTGAAATATGTGAATTCCGTGAAAAATTTGAAGAATTTTGATATTACTATGATTATAGTTGACTTTGGTCAACATTTTTGGTAAACGGACCCGAACCCGAGATTGGACGGTCCCGGAAGGTCCGTAGAAAAATATGGGACTCGGGCATGTGCCCGGAATCGAATTCCGAGGTCTAGAGCCCGAGATATGAATTTTTTCGTGAAATTGTTTATCTGAAATTATTAAGGAAAATGGAAATAAAAATTGATTAAAAGACTATGGTATCGGGCTCGTATTTTGGTTCTGGCGCCCGGTACAAGTCTTATATATTGTTTAAGCGCTTTCTGTGAAGTTTGGTCGAAATCGGACGTCGTTTGACGTGTTTCGGACCTAATTATCTAAAGTTGGAAGTTTATGAAGTTATAATAGAAAAATCATGTGCTTTGAGGCTTGATTCTATGTAAATGATGTTATTTTGGCGATTTGATCGCACGAGCAAGTCCGTAGGATGTTTTTTGAGGTTGTATGCGTGTTTGTTTGGTGCCTCGNGATAAGAAAAGTAAGAAAGAGAAAGCGTTGTTGATTATTCCCTTGCCGGGACGTTTGGTTGAACTTGTTGGATTCTTTCCCTTGCCGGGATGTTTGTCAAATATTTACTTATTTTTATGCCCCTTAAATGTGACTGTTGTTTGGGGAGTCGGACTGTTAAATGATATTGAGGATCGGGTTGCGCGCCGCAACAATGATATTGAGGATCGGGTTGCACGCCGCAACAGTAAAAGGGTGAGGATCGGGTTGCGCGCCGCAACAATGATATTGAGGATCGGGTTGCACGCCGCAACAGTAAAAGGTGAGGATCGGGTTGCGCGTCGCAACAATGATACATGATAAATGCTATGGGTCGGGTTGAACGCCGCAACAATAGTAATTATGGAGCGGGTTGCACGCTGCAACAGTTATTGAGGCTATGTGTTTGTATTTGAGTATTGATTCCTTGTTCATTGTGAACCTAAGTTGTTTTAGTTGTTACTCTGGATTGCTGTTAATATTGTATCTCCCCTTAGCATGTCTCCCCTCCCATGTTGTTAATTACTTGGTATTCGATTTCCGCTGTATATTTATAACTGCACAGGTTTATGTGATGTCCAATCTAGCCTCCTCACTACTTCACCGGGGTTAGGCTAGACACTTACCAGCACATGGGGTCGGTTGTGCTGATGCTACACTTTTGTGCATTTTTGCACAGGTCCAGGTTTTGAGGAGCAACAGCAGCAGTAGTTCGGGAGCAGACTTTCTTATTCACGAGACTGAGGTAGCCTTGCAGGCGTCCGCAGGCCCAGCGTCTCTTCTCTATGTTTTCCTTTTGACTGTTGCCTCATTGTTTTCGAGAAAGACAGCTGTTATATTTCTATCAAACATTTGTATTTAGTTTATTCTTAGTGGTTCGTGAGTAATGTGACACCAAATCTTGGGTAGAGGCTATTATTGACGGTTTTGCGTTTTGATTCATTTTTTTTTTATAAATCAGACTTCCGCTATTATTCTTGTTAAACTTCAAGTTCTACATTGCCGTTATAAACTGCTAAATTAATTTTTTAGTGATGAAAAGGTAAATAAGTTGGCTTGCCTAGCTACCACGAGCAGGCGCCATCACGATCCCGATGGTGGGAAATCCGGGTCGTGATAATTTCCTAGAATTCTAAATTGAACCCCTATCTAGAATGTTCTAGGGAATTCTATTCAGTTGTTACCACAACATTCCCTAAGCAAACTACCCTTATTGCCCCTGCCTTAGCCTTGAAATTATTAACCTACGTTAACTAACCTAAACCTTCTAACTAACCATGGTCCACATTAACTATTCTGCAAATTACTCAGCTAACAAATCCAATCACAAATCTTAAATTCAGATAACTACTGATTCTCGGATTAACATTTATTAACAATCAAACAAACTAATCAATTAACACCCACAAAAATCAGTATGAAACCGGATTGAAACAGATTAATCAACTAAAAGAACAAATTCATGCTACTGATTATTAGAATTCAAAACAAAATGAAACGAACGACTAAAAACAGAGAAAAATAAACTCGACTACTGACCCCAAACAAAACAACAATCCAAATCAATTAATCAAGAAACCAGACAGTCATGGAAGAGAAATTAACACCAGAAAAAGAAAAAAAGAAAAAAAATCGAGGAACTCACTGGTTTTGGGTCTTCAACTGGGCTGACCTCGAACTTTGATTTTCAATTAATGTTGCATGTCTATTTCGTCCGAAATAGACATATAACATTAGTTTAAAATCAATCGAACCATTGAAACTCCTAAGACAGGCTGAAACCTCGAACCCTAGATCTGAAATTCATGGGGTTTTACTTAGATTTGAAAGGTTTTGGTTTGGGTTTCGGAATGAGGAGGTCAAGGAGATTGTAGGGTGTAAGTTTGGTCGGATTTGGAAGAGGTAGTCTTTTTGGCCGGAGTTTCAAATCAAGATTCGAAAGGTTTGGTTGTGATTTGAGAGAAAATGGCCATGGATATGGAAAGGGGAGGAGGAGAGGAGCATGGGGTGTAAATTTCGGGTGATTTGGAGCATCGCCGCCGGCGGAGGAGATTTTCGGCCGGCGGCTTACGGCGGAGGGTAACCGGCGTTATTTACTTATAATGGGGGATGAGAGAGACGACTTTGGGGGGGTAGGGGGGCCTATCCGACATTTATATACTGAGAACCTCATTAGTTCCCATCCGTTGGATGAGGAAAAATCAAGGGCTGCGATCATCTTGGGGAAACGAGGTCGTTTTGGGACGGCAAAATCGGACTGGGCGGGGAAAGGGTTTTTGGGCCAGACTGAAGTGTGTTTTATCTTGGGCCAGCTTATTTAATTGGAAAATTGGCCCAAACTAGACAGCCCTCAAGATCTTTTAGGCTACTTTTTCCTCTTTTCTTTTTTTTTTTTACTTCTTTATTTGTTTTTCTTTTTTCTGATTTTTTGTTAAATGCAACACTAAAAATAAAAGACCCAATGACTCTAAAATTATACTACTGAAATTCCAAACAAACTAATTCCTAATTTAAAACAACTAAGACAATTAAAGATATGAGTGCAAAAGAACCATTTTTTGTTATTTCTTTATTTATTTGTAATATTAATTACTAATTAACCCTAAAATGTGAAATTAGACCCTAAATGCAAATGCCAAGTATTTTGTATTTTTCACTAATTAACATGCACAAACAAAATGCAAACAATTATCATAAAATGTCACAAAACTTCACGCAATTGCAAATAATGAATTTTTGTTTGAAATTATGGGAGTAATTCATGTAGGGCAAAAATCACGTGCTCACACCCGCCTGAAGAATAGAGGAATACGTTCAAGTTTTAGCAGTCAGGAGCCCGCCTGAAGAACAGAGGAATAAATTTCAAGTATTAGCAGTCAGGAGCCCGCCTGAAGAACGGAGGAATACATTTCAAGTTTTAGCAGTCAGGAGCCCGCCTGGAGAACAAGGGAATACATTTCAAGTCAGCAGTCAGGAGCCCTCCTGGAGAACATGGGAATACATTTCAAGTCAGAAGTCAGGAGCCCGCCTGAAGAACAGAGGAATACCTTTCAAGTTTTAGCAGTCAGGAGTCCGCCTGGAGAACAGAGGAATACATCTCAAGTTTTAGCAGTCAGGAGCCCACCTGAAGAACAGAGGAATACATTTCAAGTTTTAGCAGTCAGGAGCCCGCCTGAAGAACAGAGGAATACATTTCAAGTCAGAAGTCAGGAGCCCGCCTGGAGAACAGAGGAATCCATCACAAGTTTTAGCAGTCAAGAGCCCGCCTGAAGAACAGAGGAATACATTTCAAGTCAGCAATCAGGAGCCCGCCCGGAGAGCAGGGAATACATTCAAGTTCAGCGGTCAAGCATCACCCGGGGAAAGGAAAACATCTCAAAGTGTAGTCAGCAGTCAGGAAGCCACTAGGAGAAAGGGCAAAACATCTCAGATCACAATTCAAGGCAGCAACAAAAGGATGTCGCCGGGAGAATACAAGTCAACAAGGCAACAAGAACCACAAGAGAAAGTTTGAAGATATAGATAGGATTTTTTGTAATTCATAGATCATAGCTTAGTTTAGATTCTTTTTATTTTTTACACGGTGTAATAAGGGGGTTCAGTAAGCAGTAGCAACAACAGCGGCAACAATGAAACAATAGCTTCATGGTAGTCCCAGCTACCGGACCTTCCTAAACTACACTGACCTGATTCCTTTTTATCCAAGGATATGTAGGTAACCTCAGAAGCAGGGTGCAGTCAACTCTTTCAAAAATGCTTCTCACGGAGTATTCAAACGGGCAAAAATCGCTCGTATCCGCTCACTTTATCTTTGCCCGAAAACTCTTCATGTTTCCGAGCAAAGAGGGGCAGCTGTGAGCACGTGATTTTTGCCCTATATGAATTACTCCCATAATTTCAAACAAAATAATTTCTTTTCACTATTCGCAATTTTGTGGATTTTCGTGACATTTTCTGTTAATTGTTTGCATTTTTGTCTGTGCATTTTAATTAATGAAAAATACAAAAATATACATTGCATCTGCATTTAGGACTTAATTTTACATATTTTTAGATTAATTAGTAATTAAGGTTTTACAAAATAGAAAAAATCACAAAAATAATTTATTTGTGTATTGCTTAATTCTTAGCTTTGAATTTCGTTGGTTTTCCTTTAATTTGGTAGTTAATTAATAGCATTGATTATTAATTAGGGCTTAATATAATTGGGTAGGTTAATTTAGTTTTTAGGTCTAATTTTTTATTTTAATCTAAAAAAAGAAAGGAAAAGAAAATACAAAATAAAATGAAGAGAAGAAGAAATTGGGCCAGTTTGAATTAAATACCCAAGCCCAAACCTTTCCCCCTCTTGAGACCGGATCTCCAGGCCCAAACACTCCAAACCCGGTCCAGGCTACACATCCCACCAAACGACCCCGTTTCACTCCCTTTCTATCGTGACCGTTGGATCTCATCAATCCAACTGTCCTGGACTGATAATGACTTCACATATTAATGTCCTAATAACCTAGTATCCCTGTACTTTGCCCCCCCCCCCCCCATCTTTCATCTCTCTCACCTCACCAAAGACTCCACCGTCTTTGCCGTCTGCCGCCGCCGGAAATCGCCTACGGCGGCGGTGAGTCTCCGTTCCCCACTAAAATTACACCATATGTTCCCCTACATCTCCTCATCTCGAATCCCATATCAGTTTCCCTTAAACACCCGTCAAACCTCTCGAATCTGGATTTGAAGATGAACCCTAACTTCTCAAAAAACTCAAATCGTGAGAGTTATTGAAGATTGAGGCCGAAATTGATCTCATTCATGTGTTTTTGCCTGAAAACACATGATTAAGACCCATTTCGTTCAAAATCTGAGGCTCAAGGAATAACCTCAGGGCTTGCCTGTCCGGTTTTAGGTACCTCCAGTTTCTTTTCTTTTTCCTACATGTCTTTTTCTTTTTAGTTCAAATTCACTCTCATCTCTTCTCCGTCCCCTCTCTTTGTTGCTTCGTTATGTGTTAACTTCCCTTGTTCTTTCTGTTTTGTTTTGCATGATTGGCTTAACCACGAATTTTGCCTAATTAAATTTTGATAATCGGGTCGTTTCTCTTTCTGTTGAGGAATTCGACTCAGTAGAGTTAGTTTTGTAATCTTCTTTGGTATGATCTGTTTGTTAATTTTCACGGTTAAATCAATCAGTTTCTTGTTTTCTGTTGTGTTTTTGGCTTTCCTTAATTTGTGTAATCAGACTCACTACCCTAGGATCCGACTGGTTAAACTTTGTGTGTTTTCTTATTCAATGTGAGATTCGAGTTTGTTTCACTGTAGTGGGTTAAGACTTCTTGGGGTTTGGGGTAAGGCAGGAATGGGCATTAGAGGCCCATCCGTTAGGGCCCAGGTTTGGAATCCAGCTGGGCCATTGAGCCGGCCTGACCCAAGTAAGAAGAGGGTAATAACAGGGGTATTGGGGGGTGTTTTAGGAAGTTCAGCTTGGGGAATCTTTTAGTAACAGAATGGGAAGCTTCTAGTAGGGGTTTTAATTTGAATTTTCAGATTGTTAATAGGTTAACTTGAGTAACAAGTCAATAACTCGGGGATTACTAAGCAAAAAGGAAAATTCACAAAGGGGCAAAAGGCAAAACTAAAATTTGAAGGATGCCCTACTTTGCTTGCCTATAAAGGCATCCTAAACTTGTCTTCAAGGAAGACCTAAGGGATAGAAATTCTGAAAAAATCATACACGGCTAAAAATTGTCTCTACTGCTCCATTTTAGCTTCAGTAATTTTTGATTCTTTGAAGTTCTGAAAACAATGATATTCAGTGATGGAATTTGAGTTGGGTTTGATATTAGTTCCGAAGGTTTTTTGATCGAGCTGTGTCTAAAACTATTGTTCCATTGATCTTCCCTTGAATTTGGAGGTCTTTTGACATTTTGAAATAGTCTTCTGACTCTCTCTAGTGTTGAAGAATGGTTTAAATTGGGTTTTGAAAGTGCTGGTCCAAGTTCTCTGTCCATTTACTGTTTCATTGGTGTCTGAGTCTTTCCGCTGGGTATTTGGTTGAATCTGGGATTTCCCTTGCTGCTGCTGAGTTTTATTATCTTGGTTTATTGCTGATGCTGTCACCTGAGCTCGCAAATTTCCTTGTTTACTGTTGTAATCAGGTACATGCCCCTTTGAAACTCTATCTGTTTGGATGAAGCTTTGAATTGAAGAATAAATGAGAAAGAAGGATTTTCTACTGTTCGATTGTTTGCTGGCTTAATTATGGTTTACTTTGAATTTCTTTGCTTACATGACATGCCATATTGTTAGTTGATCTATGTGCTAAGTAAACAAGTACTTTTGTAGTTGATTTGGGACTATTGTAAAGCCAAAGGGACAGTTTGTTATATAGGTTCAAGTCATACATGCATGTTTGAGAAATCTGGTGATTGTTTTGACTCAGCTGCCAAGGTGTTCTTCAATTTGACAATACATTAATCACGTTCTGTTGATCATATGTTCAGCCACTGTTTTACTGAAAGTATATTTTCGGATTTCTAGGTGTTACAATCGTGATTAAAGAAAAATGATCCATAATACGTCAAACAATAGATTTAGTTCATTTTGGTTTAATTGTGAGCATGTGTAATTGAAAATCATAGGTTTAATGTTCAGTTAATGGTTCAACACTTAAAGAACAGAGTTCAATTCCATTTTTATGTGGTTTTTAATTAAATATAAGTGGTAGTTAAGCCTGAGGATTTGATCCTAAGGTTTGTGTTGGGGCCGGCCCAATTATTGAAACATAGATGGCCAGATTCATCGTGGGGCACTCTTTTTTTTGGCAAAAGCTGGGATCACACTGATTCCCATATAATTGGATGATTCCCGTGCAGGGAGACTCGATCTCAAGTCCGCATTTGACGTTACCCAGGTTCCAAATTCAGAACTCACATTGGGCTGGGGATGTAAGCCCTTTTCGTTTTTTTTGTTGTTTTCATTTACTTTGTTCTTTCTTTCCATGTGTAGGGCCAAATGTTGGGCCCAAGCCCTTGCATAGTAATAGTACAATTCACAACGTTGGGCTGTTGACCTTAATTTGGTCCAAGGATTCAGCTTTAGTCAGCAATGACCTCTCTTGCTCGTTTAGTTAATGAATTGAGTTGGGCCGTAATTAAATAACACAAATAGTCTATGGCCCTTTTAGATTTAGTTTAAGTACCTCTTTAATTTAGAATTGAGGTGTGCCATGCCAAACAAAAATCACAAATTGCGTGGCCCTCTTTAATTATTTCTTTAAAATACTTAGAACTCGAGACGTGCCATTAGCAAATTTTCATGGCCTCCCACAAAGTTAACAACGCGTTAGTTGCTTTAGGCGCGCCTTTTAATAATATTACCTTCTTAAACTCGGGTGTGCATTTCATGTGACCCAAATCCAAATCCTAAAACGTTGAATAAAATGTGTTTCGAATTGCGGGTGCATTTCATGTGACGCGATACGAAGACATATTTTAGACGACGTTCAATCTCCCTTAAAATTAATTAAAAGCGGTAAATAATTTAAAATTTCACTATAGGTTTGAACATGTATTAAAATCAGATAATTAAGCCGAATATAACAGTTGAGCGACCGTGCTAGAACCACGAAACCCGGGAATGCCTAACCCCCTCTTCCGGGTTAATAGAATTCCTTACTCGGATTTCTGGTTCGCAGACTGTTAAAAGTCAATCTTTTCCTCGTTTCGAGGTTTAAACCGGTGACTTGGGACACCATAAATCTCCTAAGTGGCGACTCTGAATTCTCTTAAAAATAAATCCCATTTCGATTGTCACTTCAAGTTGGAAATAACTCCTTTTATTATACCCCTTCCCGGGGGTGTAGTGAAAAAGGAGGTGTGACAAGGGGGAGTCTCGTGGCCTTGTATGTCGCTTGCGCCGGTCACTTTATGGTCTAAAGCAGTCTCCTCGAGCCTGGTTTGGTAAGTTCAGCACAGTTATCCAGGAATTTAGTATGATTCGGAGTGAAGCTGATCACACTGTATTCTATCGGCATTCTGCTTCGAGTCTCTGTATTTATCTGGTGGTCTATGTTGACGACATTGTTATTATCGACAATGACCAGGATGGTATTACTAAATTGAAGCAACATCTTTTTCAACACTTTCAGACTAAGGATCTGGGCAAACTAAAGTATTTTCTAGGTATTGAGGTCGCTCAGTCTAGCTCAGGTACTGTGATCTCACAACGAAATTATGCCTTAGATATTCTTGAGGAGACATGAATGACAGGTTGTAGACCTGTTGACACTCCGATGGATCCGAATTCTAAACTTCTGCCAAGACAGAGGAAGCCTCTTAGCGGTCCTGCAAGATATAGACGGTTGGTTGGTAAATTAAATTAACTTACAGTGACAAGACCTGACATTTCCTTTTCTGTGAGTATTGTGAGTCAGTTTATGGATTCTCCGTGTGATAGTCATTGGGATGCAGTTGTTTGCATTCTTCGGTATATAAAATCAGCTCCAGGCAAAGGTTTATTGTTTGAAGATCGAGGCCATGAGCAGATCATTGGATACTCAAATGCTGATTGGGCAGGATCACCTTCTGATAGACATTCTACGTCTGGATATTGTGTCTTAGTAGGAGGAAATTTGATGCCCTGGAAGAGCAAGAAGCAGAATGTGGTTGCTCGGTCTAGTTCAGAAGCAGAATATCGAGCGATGGCTATGGCGACATGTGAGCTAATTTAGATCAAACAGTTGCTCAAGGAGTTGAAATTTGGTGAGATTAGTCAGATGGGACTTGTGTGTGATAATCAAGCTACTCTTCATATTGCGTCAAATCCAGTGTTCCATGAGAGAACTAAACACATTGAGATTGACTGTCACTTTGTCAGAGAAAAGATACTCTCGGGAGATATTGCTACAAAGTTTGTGAAGTCGAATGATCAGCTTGCAGATATTTTTACCAAGTCCCTCACTGGTCCTCGTATTAACTACATATGTAACAAGCTCGGTACATATGATTTATATGCACCAGCTTGAGGGGGAGTGTTAGAATAGTTATGTAAATAGGAGTAAAAAACCCTAATCCTATATGTATTAGAAGTAGGACATGTTATGTAGTATATAGGGCTCATTGTATTGTGTTTAACATATATCAATAATATTTTCTCCCGTACTTTCTCACAGTTAGAATACATTTTATATTGAACTGAAAATCATATGTTGATATCTGTAACTGCATTACAGACCAGTAAAATTAAGTACAAGCATGCAAAACTAATATGAGTCATATGATTAGACTTAAACTTAACTTGGAAGAAACGCACAAGATGAGAACAGATTTGTTTTACCACGGGTGTTAAATACTACTTCTACCTATGATCCCATGAATTAGAAAGAAAACAAATCAAATAACTTCACATACCTACTCATAATGTCAATATTAACACAATCTCTCAGATCACATGGTGAAACTAAAGAAGCTAAGATGCACCAGGCTGACGATATTGAGGTTGCATCCTTCCAGGAGAGACTACACAGCCCACTGCAACATAACCTTTAGGTGCTTTAGGGAACCAAATGGAACAGGTGCTATCTTCTTCAGATAAACATGTGGTTGTACCCAATTCACCATCCTTGTATGAAGATGAGGGCCAAATAAGCATGAAAGACTCTGGCCTCTTTACTCTGACAAAGCTGGTATTCACAGCAAATACTCGTCAACGAAAGGGGGAACCAGTTATCGACTTTATCAATCATTGGAGGAATGCAAGCCTCAACTACAAAGACAGGCTTAGTGAAGCTTCAGGCATAGAGATGTGCATCCAAGGCATGCATTAGGGATTGCGCTACATCTTGAAAGGTATCAAGCCTAGCACATTTGAAGAACTTGCAACTCGTGCCCACGACATGGAATTGAGCATGGCCTCCGCTGGAAATGAAAGGCTGCCCATCTATGAACCTCGCAAAGGGAACGACAAGCAAGAAGTCAGGAAGTGGGGCAAGTTCATACCCAAATCTGAAAGCAAAGAAGCTATGAATGTCAACACGTCACCTATGAAGTTCACGACGAAGGTGAGCAAGAAGCAGAGTATGAAATCCACTTCTTTTCAAGATAAGCCAAGTGGAAAGTTGACTCTAAAAGAAATGCAGGAGAAAGAGTACCCATTCTTAGATTCTGATGTGCCAGCCATTTTCGAAGAACTCCTCGAGTTAAATCTCTTTGAGCTTCCGGAGATGAAGCGACCAAATGAAGCTGGGAAAACGAATGACCCAAATTACTGCAAATATCACCGGCTTGTAAGCCACCCTCTGGAGAAGTGCTAGTCTTCAAGGACAAAGTTATGGACTTGGCCCATGAAAAGAAGATTGTGCTTGAAGATGAGAAAGCAAGCGCGAACCAAGTCTCTATCACCTTTGGGTCATTCAGTCTAGATGAGTTATGCAGTTTAAAAGGAATCAAAAATGAAGAATTACTGGTGAACAACAAAGTTGAAGGCGATCAACTTGATGATGATGATGAAGCTTGGACGTTGGTGACTCGTCTTAGGCGCCACAAAAGGAGCCCACGAAAAGAACCAATACAACAATCAACAAGGAAGATGATGGTAAAAAGACCAACAAAAAGAATCATGTTAGGCATTTGAAGAAAGCAAAAGTGGAGATGCACCATTCTCAAAAGCCACGAAATCCAGTGACCTTGGAGGAGTTTTTACCAAGTTGGTTCCGCACGAAGATTTCCCATGAGGGTATTGATGCCTTTTGTTGCCATGCTGACAAAGGGGAAGAAAAGAGTGATGACCTACCGTTGGCACCATCTTCGGAAAAGCCCATCGAGTCCACTCCTCAAGAAGTTAATGCTTTTGAGGAAAAGGTCACGTTCACAAATGACGATCTTTTGCTAGGTAACACTCCTCATAACCGCCCATTGTACCTGGTTGGCTATATGCGTGATGAAAGGGTAAATCAGATTTTGGTTGATGGAGGATCCTTAGTGAACATTTTGCCAATCCACACTATGAAAGAACTTGGTATTCCCATGAACGAACTCTCAGAAAGTCGTGTGATGATCCAAGGATTCAACCAAGGGGGGCAAAGAGCCATAGGCGCGATCAGGCTGGGAATCACTATTGAAGATATACAATCAAGTGTATGGCTCCATGTGATCGACGCGAAGACTTCATATAATGTTTTGTTTGGAAGGCCTTGGATACATGAGAATAAAGTAGTTCCATCTACCTACCATCAATGTTTAAAATACTACGAGGGTGAAGTCGAGAAGACGGTAATTGCTGATGATGAGCCATTCATCGAGGCTGAGTCACACTTCGCCGAAGCAAAGTTCTACTTCAAGAACCGCATTGTGAAGGAGCTGAAAGATGATGATGGCATAAAAAGCAAGAATAAAGAGCCCTCAACTAAAAGAGAAGAGGTGACTACTGGTGAAGCCAAAGCTATTAGTGAGGAGGTACAACCCAACACGAATAAATCCTATAGAGGGAATATTACGTCTTACGGCAAGAAAGTGAGTCCGGCGCTCCAATATGTCTCTAAAAGGAAGAAAGATGAAGGTGGATCATCTAATCGCCAAGCTAACATGCTAAAGGAGTTAACTCTTCCGGTCAAATGAATTGAGGCAGTAAAGTCGTCCTCAATGCCGCTTGCATGGTTTGTATCCCAAAATCATTTGCAGAATGTGGCACTCCCTACAAAGCGAACAGATGAAAGTTTTGACCCTAACGCTTACAAGCTATTTGCAGAAGCTGGATACATTCCCAATGAGCCGTCAAAGTTAGGGAAGCTCCCATCGGAAGCTGCAACGAGGCAACCACGTGAAGGTTTGGGATACAAGCAACCTCCACCAGTGCGCATCTCAATAAGAAGGGCGAGCAACAATTATATCACTGTAGAAGATGAATCAGCCGCTTCTAATAAGCCTTCTGTCTTTGAACGACTTGAAAAATCACCTGTAAGGACCTCCGTGTTTGAAAGATTGGGTCCACTAAAGAAGGGGAACAAGTTCCGGAAAAATTTTCAAAGCATAAGAACACCCGCTTCACCCAAAATCCAGGAGATCTCTAAGGATGTCCAAAGTTTGGTTCCTTCTAGAATGAGGCGACAAACAAAACTTGTGGCTTCATGTAAAGAAGTACTGAAGGTAAAGCCATATACTGTGGTCTATACTAAGGAACGTGATGAAGACGAAAAAAGTGTGGGTTCGTCATATCATGTTACTGTACAAGTCGAGAATGGCATTCCATCTTCGATGGAAGATAATGCGAAATTGGAGGATGTCTCAAAGTATTATCACATATCCTTCAATGATGGGGACCCTCAAGAAGATGAAGATGTGAAAGATGCTCCACCTGAACTTGAAGAAGGAGTGAAGACGACAGTTGATGCCTTAAAAGAAGTTAACCTTGGCACCGATGAAGAACCAAGACCCGCCTACCTAAGTGCTTTACTTGAAGCTGATGAAGAGAGATCACTTGTATTGAGTTACTCAAAGAGTCTAGGGATGTCTTTGCTTGGAGTTACAAAGAGATGTCTGGCTTGGACCCGAAAGTAGTAGTCCATCACCTTGCAGTCAAAAATGGTGCTCGTCCTGTTAAACAAGCCCAAAGGCATTTTAGGCTGGACTTGGTTCCCTTGATTGAAACAGAAGTTAACAAACTCATCGAAGCTGGATTTATTCGCGAAGTTAAATACCCAATATGGGTTTCAAGTATTGTCCCTGTAAGGAAGAAAAATGGCCAGATTCGAGTGTGCGTTGACTTTAGGGATCTTAATAATGTGTGTCCGAAAGATGAGTTCTCGCTTCCCATTCCAGAACTGATGATCGACGCTACTACTGGGTACGAGACAATGTCATTTATGGACGGTTCGTCAGGCTATAACCAAATACGCATGGCACCAAAAGATGAAGAGCTTACTGCATTCCATACCCCAAAGGGTATTTATTGCTACAAGGTAATGCCTTTTGGCTTGAAGAACGCTGGTGCTACTTACCAAAGGGCTATGCAGAATATTTTCGACAATCTTCTCCACAAGAATGTCAAATGCTATGTTGACGACTTGGTGGTGAAATCAAGAGAGAAGGGCGACCACTTGAAGGACTTGAGGATGGTATTTGAATTGCTCCGGAGGTACCAACTTAGGATGAATCCATCGAAATGTGCCTTTGGAGTTACTTCTGGAAAGTTCCTTGGTTTCATCGTCCGACATCGAGGGATCGAAATTGATCAAGCCAAAGTGGATGTCATTTTGAAAATACCTGAGCCTCGGGATATCCATGAATTGAAAAGTATGCAAGGAAAGTTAGCGTACCTTAGGAGATTCATCTCGAACCTAGCTGGGAGGTGTCAACCATTCAGTCGCCTTATGAAGAAAGGTGTCCCTTTCAAATGGGACCAAGCATGCAGTAATGCCTTTGAGAGCATTAAATCCTACTTGATGAAGCCTCCAGTTTTAGCAGCCCCTATACCTGGAAAGCCATTGATGCTATACATTACGGCACAAGAAAGGTCTGTTGGAGAACTGTTGGCCCAAGAAAACAGTGAAGGGAAAAAAACCTCTTTACTACTTGAGCAAGATGATGACACCAAACGAGTTGAATTATTCGCCAATTGAGGAGTTGTGTTTGGCGCTAATCTTCTCAATTCAAGAGTTGAAGCACTATTTTCAAGCCCATGTTGTCCGTCTTATTTCTAAAGCAAATCCCATCAAGTTCGTGATGTCCAAGCCTGTTCTTAGTGATCGACTAGCGAGATGGTACCTCCAATTTAAACAATTAGAGATTTTGTACATCCCTCAAAAGGCTGTAAAAGGACAAGCATTGGCAGACTTCTTGGCAGATCATCCGATACCTGATGACTGGGAGCTAACTGATGAACTACCTTATGAGGACGCAATGGTCGTTGAAGTTCAACCTCCATGGAAGATGTACTTTGATGGTGTTGCGCATCGTGGGGGAGCTAGGGCTGTCGTTGTATTTGTCACTCCCCAATGTGAACTCTTGCCTTACTCCTTCACCTTGACACAACTCTGTTCCAACAATGTTGCTGAGTATCAAGCATTAATAATTGGGCTTGAAATGGCTGTTGATATGAAGCAATTGCAATTGCAAGTCTTTGGTGACTCCCAGTTAGTGGTCAATCAGCTTTTGGGTAGTTACGAGGTTAAGAAACCTGAACTACTCCCATATCATGATTACGCTAAAAAGTTGATGGGGTGGCTCGGTGATATGACTATTCACCATGTGCCAAGGAAAGAAAATAAGAAGGCTAATGCTTTAGCTGCTCTAGCTCCATCATTAGCCCTGCCCGATCAAGCGCAAGTTATCGTCTGCCAGAAATGGGTAGTACCGCCGCCAAATGAGGCCGAAGGTGAAGAAAACGAACTCAAGCATCTTGTTGTTATTTCTGAAGTTGAGAAAGAAGAATGGCAACAACCCATTATGGACTACTTATGCTATGGGATACTTCGTGAAAATCCGAGGAGAAGGACTGAAATCCGTCGTCGTGCACCTCGCTTCCTTTACTACAAGGATACTCTATACAGAAGGTCATTCGAGGGAGTACTCTTGCGATGCTTAGGAGAAGAAGAAGCTCTCCAAGCTTTGCAAGAGGCACATTCTGTGGTATGTGGGTCACACAAGTCTGGACCAAAGCTCCACTTCCATATAAAAAGGATGGGATACTATTGGCCAACGATGGTAAAAGATTGCTTAGACTACGCTCGAAGATACAAGGCTTGTCAATTTCATGCGAATTTTATTCATCAACCTCCTGAAGTGTTGCACCCGACTGTTGTATCCTGGCCGTTTGACGCTTGGGGATTGGATGTTGTTGGACCACTACCAAAGTCCTCTGGTGGGCACCTATACATCTCTGGCTGCAACTGACTACTTCTCAAAATGGGCTGAAGCTCTTGCTCTTAAGGAAGTAAAGAAGGAAAATGTCGCAAGTTTCATCCGAGTAAACATTATTTATCTCTTTGGCATTCCTCGTTACATAATAACGGATAATAGAAAGCCATTCGACAATAGGCTGATGAACAAGATTTGTGATCTTTTTGGCTTCAAGCAACGTAACTCTTCGATGTACAATGCTGCCGCCAATGGTCTAGCTGAGGCATTCAATAAGACTCTATGCAACTTGTTAAAGAAAGTCGTCTCCAAATCCAAACGAGATTGGAATGACCATATGGAAGAAGCTCTATAGACATATAGGACGACTTACCGGACGCCAACAGAGGCGACTCCTTATTCACTCATTTATGGAGTCGAAGTCGTCTTGCCACTTGAGCGTCAAATACCTTCATTACGACGGGCTATTCAAGAAGGGATCACTGATGAAGAAAATGCTCGATTTCGATTAGCAGAGTTGGAGTCCCTTGATGAGAAGAGGTTGGAAGCTCAATAGAGTCTTGAATGTTATCAAGCTCGATTGTCTCGTGCCTTCAATAAAAAAGTTCGCCCGAGATCCTTTCAAGTAGGAGATCAAGTCCTTACCGTACGAAGACCCATAATTACTTCTCATAAACTGTAGGGAAGTTCACTTCAAAATGGGATGGGCCATATGTCGTACAAGAAGCTTACTCAAGTGGGGCTTACAAGTTGGTTGATGTAGATGGCATGAGAATCAGCCCTATCAATGGCAAGTTTTTAAAGAAGTATTATCCGTGAAGTTGCAACGCTCCTCGACGTACGAGCCTAAATTGCAAGTCATGACGCTCCTTGATGCACGAGCATAAACTGCATGTTGCTACTCTCCTGGCCCGCAAGAGTATAAACTGTGTACGGCCCAAAAAAAGTCCGCTAGGTTGAAAATCTCGAAAGAGGCGGCCTAGGCAAAAGTTAGGACCGGAAAAAAATAAAAAAAATATACCCAATCTGAGCTACGGTATGACTTGATCCTCTTCACCGAGGTACGTAGGCAGCTTAGAGTTTCATTCTAAGTTCAGTCGCATAAGTTCAAAAGATACATATTATCCCAATTGTTGTTCGAATGAAGTATGAAGGAATGTAAGATCAAGCTGAAATGACATCCTCCTACTGAACTTTGACCTCATTTGATTTAAAGGGGGCAACCCTCTATGGTAAATTGATATCTTCGATGGGCCGATTTTAGGAGGATGTCAAGTATTTGCATTGAAGTCCATGGATTCTCTATGTCTTCAGGTTCGCCAAACCTTCAAGTTTGTTGGTCTCCAAGTCCGCGCTCTGCCTTAAAAAAAAGGGGAAGAGAAGAGAGACATCAAAAGGAAACACAAGTATAAGGAAAGGATTACTTGGCATAACGTTTCAAATTCAATGAGACTTGAACTCAAGATATTTGTGAGAATATGGCTCTTAAATTTCGATTGCCGGCAAGTAAGACATCTTCCGATCTCGAGACTTCCATACCAAGATATGAATTTTTGGTGAGACTGCGCAAATCTAGAATTGATGGTGTGGTGCAATATAAAGTTGATTTTAAAATATTATCTGGGATGATTACGAAGTTGTTTAATTGAGAATTTTGGATATATTCTAGATCTTGAAGTCTAGTTTCAATAAATCAAACGGTTCCTAATTTCGACATTCCTACACCAAGATGTGATTCTTTTGGCTAGACTGCGCAAATCTGGAATTGATAGTGTGGTGCAATGTAAAGTTGATTTCTAAATATTATCTCGGACGATTCAGAAGTTGTTTGATTGAGAATTTTGGATATGTTCTAGGTCTTGAAGTCTAGTTTTCTTGAAATCAAACGGTTTGCAATTTCGATATTTCTACACCGAGATATGAATTTTTTGGCGAGACTGCGCAAATCTGGAATTGATAGCGTCATGCAATATAAAGTTAATTTCAAAATATTATTTGGGACGATTATGAAGTTGTTTGATTGAGAATTTTGAATATGTTCTATATCTTGAAGTCTAGTTTTCTTGAAATCAAACGGTTTGCAATTTTAATATTTTTACACCGAGATATGAATTTTTTGGTGAGACTGTGCAAATTTAAAATTTTTAAAATGGTGAAATCTAAAGTTGGTTTCAAAATATTATCCGGAGCGATTCTGAAGGTTTTTGATTCTGAGTATTGGATATATTTTAGGTATTGAAGTCATCAAATGGTTCATTATTTGGACTCTCCCACGGCAAGATATGAATCGTTTGTTACAAGCACGTAAAGCAGAAAATTATGCGACTAAGATAAAAGTCGAACAATGTAAAGCAAAAGAGAAGCTGAAATATTTAAGCCCTCGAAGTCTCCAAGTTGAAGTCTTCAAGTGTATTCGAGCTGAAGTCCCCAAGTTGAAACCTTCAACCCCGTCGGTCTTCAAGTTGAAGTCTTCAAATTCGCTGATCTTCAAGTTGAAATATTTAGGCCCTCCAAGTCTCAAAGTTGAAGTCTTCAAGTCCGTCTGTCTTCAAGTTGATGTCTTCAAATTCGCCGATCTTTAAGTCGAAATATTTAGGCCCTCCAAGTCTCAAAGTGAAAGTTTTCAAGTTCGTCGATCTTCAAGTTTCAGTCTTCAAATTCGTCGGTCTTAAAGTTGAATTGTTTAAGCCTACGAATCTTCGAGTTGAAGTCTGCAAAGTCCACCAAATCTTCAAAGAAGTGTTCAAGTCGATGTCGTCTTCGAGTTGAAGCTTTATAACTTTTCAATCTTAAGGTGGACATATAAGTCCCTTTGCACCTTAAGTTGGCCTCTTCGCGAGTTTGTCCTTAAAAGGAACTATAATTTTCCAATATTAAGGTGGACATATGAGTCCCTTTGCACCTTAAGTTAGCCTCGCCAATAGTCGAGTCTCTCTGATAGTCAAGCCACATTGAGAGTAATCTCTCCGATAGTCGGGCCGTTTTGAGAGTAATCTCTCCGATAGTCAAGCCACATTCTGTGGACACATAAGTCTTCCAATCTTAAGGTGGACATATAAGTCCATTTGCACCTTAAGTTGGTCTCTTCGCGGGTTTGTCCTTAAAATGAACTATAACTTTCTAATCTTAAGGTGGACATATGAGTCCCTTTGCACCTTAAGTTGGCATCGCCGATATCGAGCCACATTGAGAGTAATATTTCCAATAGTCAGGCCACATTGAAAGTAATCTATCCGATAGTCGGGCCACATTGAGAGTAATCTCTCCGATAGTCGAACCGTTTTGAGAGTAATCTCTCCGATATTTGGGCAGGGATGAGTATCCATCCCCTCACACCCTAAGAACGCCTTCTTCATGTGTAGATCATTTTGTTGAATAAGAACATATCTTTCTCGCTTGACCTACAAAAAAAAAACAACAAATTAAAAAAAAAAAGAAGAAAGCACAAAAAATACGCAGAAGAAAGAAATTACCTTATAGTATTTTCTAATTGTCGAAGGCAAACCTGGAATGGCTCCTTTGCAACAAATTGATGCTCATAAATTGGAGAGCACACTGCATTATATAGATGGTTAAAGGCTGCTATTGTGAAGAACTTTCGATGTGGGACATTGCTATAATTGGTTTTCTACTAGGATTCGACTTGTTTAGGCGGCGGCGGTATCCGATTTGACGAAGGAGTTTTGCTGGCAAAACTAATTCTTTTTACGCCTGAGAATTGCATGGCAAATCATGGGTCAAACGGTCCTTTGTGGTTACGTTATTGTCTGAACTCTGAAGCAACGTAAATTGCCAAATTAAATGCATGTGGATGCAGTAAAGACAACATATGAATTCAACTAATAAGCTTAACCATTAGTATTGGATTCTTTTAGAATGAAGGTAAAATTGAATCATTGGCAATGTTGGATTTTCAAGTGCTAAATATTCTGTGCCTACGTTAGCATTTTTCCTATATAAATAAGAATTGACTTAAAAGAGTCTCAAGGGATATACTGCGGGGTTAATTTTATCTACTCCGAGCTTCAAATTTAATGCTACGCTAATACTTCAAGCCTAGTCTTTTAAGATCAACATGTGACAAGTTTTGAAGTAGGGGGCATGCATTTGTAGGTATATAAATTTTATTGGAATTAAATCCGTAAAGAATTTGGATTATATTTTAAATTCAAGATATATTGGTCCAAATAAATATTATGGGCTAATATAATTGAATTAATTATATAAATTCAATATATATGAATTAAATAAATAAGTCTTAATCCATTGGGCTAGCCCATTTAATTGGGTTAAGGTGATGAGCCCACTTCATTAAGCCCAAGATGTCATCTTCCTAGAGGCCCAATTTGGTGCCACGTGTCAAATGACGTGGTGCGCCAAGTCAAGCGGAAGAGCCAATAGGACCATGCCACGTGTCAAAATGACAAGGCATGCCCAGTCACACTGAAAGGCCAATGAAATCGCGCCACGTGTGCAAGTGACATGTTCTGACCAATCAATTGCAGTCATGTCACACTTCAATTTGATTGGTCGGAAAGAGTTTGTTCTTATCACAACTCCTCCCTTCCACAACTATAAATAGGGGTCTTCATAACTCAGAAAAGACACCAGAAGTTATAACAAGAAGCAAGAAAGAGCTCGTGGATCAAACACTGCAAATTCCTCCACAAGTTTCAAGCTTCAAGCAATCAAGTTCAAGTTCAAGAAATCAAGTTCAAGTTCAAGAAATCAAGTTCAAGTTCAAGAACGAAGAACAAATCAAGTATTCAAGCTCAATAACGAAGAACAATTCAAGTATTCGAGATCAAGAACGAAGTCAAATCAAATACAAGGCGTTCAAGATCAAGGCTACTTGTTCGTGATAAAATCCGTGGCAACAATCAAAGTGTTCGCGACGGATAAATCAAATTCAAATTCAAGATCAAGTTCAAATGCCCTTGAATTTATACTGGAAAAGTAGAATCAGAGGAATCATAGAGATTGTAACACTCAAATATTTAAAATAAAATACTACGATTGTTGCGATATTTTTCGGTCTTGATTTTATTTTCTCGAACCAAATTTGTTGTCTACATGTTCATTTGTATTTTTGCAAATTTAGAGGATTAGAAATGTTCGTATATTTAGGGGATTCTTTCGAACCTACCTCAAATGTATAATCCAATTTATTTTGATTCAATTAAATTGTGGACGTATTAGCTTATGACTCGTCTAATGACATGCTTCATTTTGACATAATACGATAAATTTATCATTCATAATATTGTAATTTTAAATTAGCTTTTTAATGATTTTATAAGTTTATTAAAATAATCATATGACTGTAATTAGTTCTATTTTATTTTTAGGCATTGTATAATGCTTCATAACTAGCATTGTTTGTAAATCTTGTTGTAACATAAGTTATTTTCATATTTGAAAACCAATTACTATTCTACTACGCATTAATATTAATATTATCAAATTGGGGATCAGAAAAGATAAGTTTAGGAATGAATATATTAAGGACAAAGTGGGTATGACTCCTTTGGAAGAGAATTGAGGGAATCGAGGTTGAGATGGTTTGGTCATGTGAAGAAGATAGACGTTGATACCCTTTAGGAGGTGCGAGAGGTTGCCCGTGGAGAGAGTCAGATGAGGGGTAGAGGAAGGCCTAAGAAGAATTGGGGTGAGGTAATGAGGCATGACATGGCTCTGCTCCAGCTTACCGAGGACATGACCTTCGATAAAAAAAATGTGGAGGTCGAAAATTAGGGTGGTGGATTGATAGACTGTGTAGAGTTTTGCCTTATCTTACCAGTAGTAGTAGTAGTACTAGTCGGGTACCTTCTATTCCTAGTCCCTTATTTCTATACGATATGTTAGTATTAGTAGTAGGATTGACATCATTCTTGTAGTTTCATATCCCTAGATCTCTGTCATTATTCATTGTATTATTTGCTTATGTTGTCTTATTACGTTGTTGTTGCAATTGTTTCTCTATTGCTCCATTTTTTATGTTCTTGAGTCGAAAGTCTTTCGAAAATAACATCTTTACCTTTATAAGTAGGGGTAAGGTCTGTGTACACGCTACTCTCCCCCGGACCTCACTTGTTTCTTGTTGTAATCATTTATCATCATCGTGCTTAAATATCGATGCAATATTAATATGAAATTTAAAATTAAAACAATATGAATTAAACTGAATTCCAAATAAATAGTTCCCTCGTTGATAAATAATATATTTACTAAAGAATACTTCTAACAACTACTAATTGTTAGAAAATGACTTTTTAAGCTAGATAATATATTCTTTCTACTTTTCTACTATATAAGAAGTGCGAGTGAAACAGGTGATGCAGGCACCACTTCGTCGACATGCCAGCTTCACCAATAATATTTTTGCCCCTGTTTTTGCATCTTGTTACGTCAATTGCAATCACGTAATTTGGTAAATAAAAGAAACTTTTGAGGCATTCTCGAGGCCTAAATTGTCAGGCCATGTCTGCATTAATAGAACATCCATTTGCCTCCGTTATGGTACATTATTACATAAATTGCCATCACATATTGATGTAAATAGGCGAAACTTTGAGGCATTTTCAAGGCCCATCACTTTTGCTTCTTTAGTTTAAACTTCTACATTGAGTATGGTGGGCCCACTAAATACTTATTGCTTTGCTTATTAGACTCTTCTACTACTACTGACAGTGATGATATCATTGTATGTACGTATTGCAATACTTTATTTTTCAGCTCTTACAAGTTATATTTTATAGTTTTAATTTATGTAACTTTTGAATATTTATGTACTTTGATAATATTATTTATTTGTTACTATATATTTTTTGTCAATCAAATTTTTTTGGGGATGAGAGGAGCTTTGTATTTAGCTATATCGCAAGATGTATTATAAGATAGTTCAAAATATGAAAAATGGAATATCAAATAAAAATGGTAGAGAAAACTACAGCTAATAAGATCTAAAAAAAAAAAATTAAATAATGCAACAATTTACTATCCTAATGTAAAGTAAAAGTTCTATACTTTCTAAATATATAATGTTTAAAAGTTTGTAAGCAATTTTTTGTTTTAATATTTTTAGAAGTGTGTAAACATTTTTTCTCTTATTTCTTATTTGACTTTAAAACAAGAACAAGGAGAATATTAACTATTATAACCAAGCCACAAATTATTTACATAAGGCTAATTCTTAAATGATATTGCACCATCTCAAATCAAAATGTTAAGTTAGTTTTATTAATCATTACTTAAGCCATTCCCATTTAGAAAAAAAAAACACTAGCTCCAATTTACTTTAAATATTAGTGGTAAATTAAATATGTTTTTATATATAAGAAAAGAGTAATTTGATTGAAAGTATCATGGGATCCAATTAGAACTCATGCTATTATTATTCAAACGTTAATATCTTTATCATTTGTATTTTATGATTATTTTTCCTTGACTTAAAAAAGATATATCATTTTATTTAATATTACTAACTAATCAAATGTCAACGAAGAAAAATTCAATCTCCTTGGTTATTCAGAAGGATGAAATAAATAGGGACTACTTTTGGTTGATTTATTAACGAGCTAATAATAATTGATACATGAAAAATTGATCAATGCACAACCTATTTTGGAACCTTATATATCTTACTTTATGTATATTTACTTGGATATTAGGCATTTTAAAATTCAGAAGCTATTTGAAGTTATTGGTAAATACAACCGAATAATAATTAATGAGTTTCTTTAATTATGGATGCCATCTACACTTTTGTTCGTGAAGATCAGTGCTTGTATGCACTTGGAACAATTTCTATTACTAATCCATGCAATATATATTATATTTATTTAATCATCGACCAATATACATATCTTAAGCAGTCAAATACTTAAGTATTTTATAAACTTTCCCTTAAATACTTGAAAAGATTATTTAAAAATGTTCGAACACGCCAAGAACAATTTTAGATTTTTAATATTGGGCCTGTGCGCAGCACGGGCTTTGACTCCTCTAGTATATTAGAAGTGCGGGTTAACAGGTGAAGCAGGCGCCTCTTCGTTGACATGCCAGCTTCCATCATAATATAATTACCCCTGCTTTTCCGTATTATTACATTAACTGCCAATCACACATTTTGGTAAATAAGGGGAACTTTTGAGGGAATTTCAAAGCCTACTTTTTTTCCACAAATGCATTGTGCAAAAACGTGGGACCCACAATTTAGTAAACAAAGTATGTTTTGGAGAATATTCGACAGATGCATAGTAATATCTAAACGGGGGACCCATTTGAACACATATACATAAGTACAAATGGTAGACCACTGTTCCTTGAAAGTTGCATATGTTAATAAGCACATAATGCAAATACTTGAACCAAATCTAAGATTTTCTAAATCAAGTATATTTGGCAGCTCATTTATATATAAAGCACAGAAACTGAAAGTGAAAGTGTGTTTGAATTCAATTAAATATATAAGTTTTATGCAATTAAGACCTAATAGATAACTAATTGCTGAATTTGAATTGCAAATATGTTACATCAACAGTTACGCTTGAATATATGAAATTGACAAGTTAAAGCGTAGTAGAATAAATTCACTAAATATAAAAAAAATATAGCAGAATAAATTCACTAAATAAAAATATAACAGAATAAATTCAATTAATAAAGAATAATTTTTACATATAAATATATGTTAGGTTTAAGTTTAACAATGTCAATCAATTAATAATTAAGATTATATTCATCTAAAACTTTAAATATTATAAATTCATGAAAGAAAGTAAATACAATACTATAACATTTTGCAATTTAAGTAGTTTGTAATGCTTTCAAATAGTAGTACAATTATTTGGGCGCCAACTCATTCGATATGAAGGAATGTGCATACCTTTTTTTCTAATAAAGTAGTGAATTCCCATTTGGTACTGAAGGGAAGGAGGAAGGGAGCTGAAGTTTTTTAAAAAGTGGGTACAAGTTAAAAGTTTAAAAAAAATGGGTATAAGTTAAATGTGAGCGACCAAATAGGGCGCCCCGTGCAATTTTTACCATTTTAACTCAGACTTGTTCCATTTTGGCCCTTCAACTTCATTTCTTTTGTTCCACTTTGACACAAAAAAATTTCTCCCAGGTAAAAATGCAGCGCGTACAAATACCCAGCTGCTACCCCCACCCCATCCCGCTGTTAAGGTGTTTGGTCAAACTTTTAGAAATATTTTTTGAAAGATAAAATCATACCAAATAAGAGTTCAAGTCGTAGTATAAAAGTCACGTCGTAATCAAAGAATCGTTTATATCGTATCAACCTTGTGCTTTGCCATAAATATGAGTTATTATTTCACTTTGTGGCTATTTTTAGGATCCAATGACACCTATGAGAATAGTGCAAAAATAAAATTACCACTACGAGAATTGAGAAAATATTAATCTTTTTTCATGTAGTGTTTCTTAATTAATATCTGACGATTATCTATAATTATTTAGAAGGTTTAAATGTTAAGGTTAAAAAATACTAGCTAACATGTGAAGATGGTTCTGTATAGGGTTAAATTTGACCCTCAGTATCTCTACGCCAGTAGGTACACCCAATGAGTGTATGCCGACTAAACGTAGCGGGTACGACTCGGCCATGAGGACCAAAGCGACGTCGTTTAGAACTCAGCGTCTACACTAGGGAGATGTTACCTATCTCTGTAACTTTTTGATTCTTTCGAGGAAGGTCTCCTATTATATAAAGGAGACCTCCACATTGTAAAGGGGATCAGCTGATCTAATACAACTCTCTCCTTTTCTGTCTTTCTCTCTCTATATCTCTACTTCTGACGAAAATATCTTATGAACATACATTATCTTCTTTGCAACACTAGATCTACAAAAATATTATCATCTTTGCATCTCTAGATTTATTATATTTGATTACGATTTACCCCTTCTCTATTTTTTGATTGTTTTATCGCTTACAAAGTATATCGTTAACTTTGAGCCAAACAATTTGGCGCCGTCTGTGGGGATTTCGAGAATCAAAACCATAGTATCCACCTAGAGATCAACCAACCAACACTCTCTACACCACTCAAAAACAGGAAATGGCCGAAAATAACACAAGATCGAAAGCCATATTGGGTGTCACTACCAATCTCCTAGGCCCTCTCAATGGTTTGTAGCTCGGTGTCTCAATTGTCAGCAGGTGAATTATAAGCATCAGAGACCGGGTGGCTTGCTCCAACAAATAGAGATTCCAGAGTGGAAAATAGGAGCG
>NW_017674996.1:34956-75177 GCF_001879085.1 Nicotiana attenuata
ACTAACAACGAAGCCGAGTACGAGGCTGTTATTGCAGGTTTGAAACTAGCCATCAAGTATGGAGCTCGACGACTCGTTCTCCATTGCGACTCTCAGCTCGTGGTGAACCAGGTCACTGGGACTTACCAAATCAAGGAGCAGAGGTTGCAAAAATACCAGTCAGAAGTCCACAGGCTAATGACCAAGTTCGACGAGTGCCGCTTCGAACAAGTTCCGAGAGCACAGAACGCGAGGCAGACGGCTTAGCAAAATTAGCCGCAGCCACAAAAAACTTCAACAAAGAAAGCGTGGTCACCCTCCTCCATTCAGCCATTGATCACACTGAGGTACTCTCTTTAAATTTGACTTGGGACTGGCGCAACCAATTTGTATCCTACCTGCAGGATGGAACACTCCCACTCGACAAAAAAGAAGCCAAGAAGCTCCGCGTACAGGCCGCCCGTTATTGCCTAATAAACCGCGAGCTCTATAAAAGGACGTTTGGCGGACCCCTAGCCAAGTGTCTAGGGCCGCAACAAACGCGACCAGTGCTCGAAGAGGTACATGAAGGACATTGCGGTGCCCATACAGGCAACCGCGCCCTCGTGCGCTGCCTGATACGGGCCGGCTATTATTGGCCCACCATGAAGAAAGACGCAGCGGAATATGTCCGCCGATGCGAACAATGCCAAAAGTATGCCCCCATGATACACCAACCAGGAGAACCACTTCACTCGGTCACTTCCCCATGGCCCTTCATCAAATGGGGAATGGACATAGTCGGTCCCCTACCAGCAGGGCGAGGGAAGGTACGATTTCTATTAGTTTTAAGTGACTATTTTTCTAAGTGGGTGGAAGCAGGAGCGTACGCCCAAATACGCGAACAGGAAGTGATCGCCTTCATTTGGAAAAATATTATATGCCGCTTCGGCATCCCCAAAGAAATCAGTTGTGACAACGGACGACAGTTCATCGGCCAAAAAACGACCGAATTCTTCGAGAAATGGCGCATCAAGAGGATACTTTCCACGCCATATCACCCTGCCGCCAACGGCCAAGCGGAATCCTCCAACAAAACAATATTAAACATACTAAAGAAGAAACTCGAGGACGCTAAAGGGCTATGGCCCGAGCTGCTACCCGAAGTGTTATGGGCACACAGGACCACACCCAAATCCAGCACGGGGGAAACACCGTACTCGCTAGTCTACGGAACCGATGCGGTCATACCCGTCGAAGTCGGCGAACCAAGCCTAAGATATTCGCACACCAGTGAAACAGAAAACGACACAAACAGGCTCCAAGACCTCGACGAGGCTGAGGAAAGAAGAGAAATGGCCCATATCAGAATGGTAGCCCAAAAGCAACAAGTCGAAAGATACTACAACAAGAGGGCCAAAATAAGACCACTCAAAGTGGGAGACTATGTCCTTAAAGCCAAGACATTGGCATCCAAAGACCCGAGTGAAGGGAAGCTGGGCACCAACTGGGAAGGACCATACAAAATCACAGCAGTAGCCAGCAAAGGCGCATTCCAGTTGGAAACAATGGAAGGGAAAACGCTCCAAAACAACTGGAACGTTACTCACCTCAAGTATTTCCACTTCTGAAAGGCGTCTCCCGAGTCGTACTCTTTTTCCCTTACCCGAGTTTTGTCCCAATTGGGTTTTCTCGGGGAGGTTTTTAACGAGGCGACAGAGGGGACACCTGGAGATATTTGAGAAACAAGTTTATCATATCAACCTCTCCCTACGACCTCCAGGCCGACATGATAAAGGGACTGGACTAGCTTGATCTCCAATGTATGAATGGCTACGGCCGTCTCCAATGTATGAAAGGCTACGGCCATTTACATCTCCTCCAATATATGAAAGGCTACGGCCATTTACATCTCCAATGTATGAAAGGCTACGGCCATTTACGTCTCCAATGTATGAAAAGCTAAGGCCATCGCCGCCAATAGTCGACGTAGATTCGACTAAGGTGAGTAAACGACTCGACGGTAGTCGAAGTCGCCCATATGGCTAAGGCCATCAATTATATTATGGCTAAGGCCATCGCCGCCAACAGTCGATGTAGATTCGACTAAGGTGAGTAAACGACTCGACGACAGTCGAAGTCGCCCACATGGCTAAGGCCATCAATTATATTATGGCTAAGGCCATCGCCGCCAACAGTCGACGTAGATTCGACTAAGGTGAGTAAACGACTCGACGACAGTCGAAGTCGCCCACATGGCTAAGGCCATCAATTATATTATGGCTAAGGCCATCGCCGCCAACAGTCGACGTAGATTCGACTAAGGTGAGTAAACGACTCGACGACAGTCGAAGTCGCCCACATGGCTAAGGCCATCAATTATATTATGGCTAAGGCCATCGCCGCCAACAGTCGACGTAGATTCGACTAAGGTGAGTAAACGACTCGACGACAGTCGAAGTCGCCCACATGGCTAAGGCCATCAATTATATTATGGCTAAGGCCATCGCCGCCAACGGTCGACGTAAATTCAACTAAGGTGAGTAAACGACCCGACGACAGTCGAAGTCGCCCGCATGGCTAAGGCCATCAATTACGTTATGGCTAAGGCCATCGCCGCCAACAGTCGACCTAGATTCGACTAAGGTGAGTAAACGACTCGACGATAGACGAAGTTACGCACACGGCTAAAACCATCAACAAAGATAAGGCCGAAAATAAAAGATACAGAAAGAAAAGAACAACAAAAGTATAACTTCCATTATCATCCAAAAATGCATGTACAAAAAAGGACCCATTTACATTTCCAAGTACAGCAAAACAATATAAATACAAGTCCTAAGGGGCCTCGCCATCTCGATCAACGCCTTCCGACGGATCGCCATCTCGTCCGCCGCCGTCCTCTGCCTGATAGGCCGCAGAGATCCAAGAGCCCGATTCTAGTCGGTTGACATCTTCGGAGTTGTAGCCCGCCCGGTCTGGGGAATCGGAACTATACCCACAAGCTTCACGAGCGACACGGACTATGCGTCGTTGCTCTTGAACCTCTGCTTCGGTAGCTCGACCCGCAGCTAAGAACTCCTCGAAGACGACCAATCTGGCCTCGGCGTATACCCACATATCATGCGCCTCACGATGCGCATCCTCATCGGGCCTTGACGCAGCAGTCCGCTTGAGGACTTCAATCTCAGCCGCCTTGGCACCAAGTTCGGAGGTCAGAGCGGCAACCTTAACCCGCAAATCAGCAGCTTCCGCCGCTACCCCCCGGCCCACCTCCAACTCTTCTTCTTTAGACTGGAGAAGAGTCTCCAGCTCAATATTCCGGCTAGGGCGGCCATCAGCTGCTCATCAATCTGCTCTAACTCGGCCACCCTCCTTCTCAGCTGGGCCTCCGACTCCTCCAAACCCTCGCGAAAAACCCGAAATTCCGGGTCTTGCTNAAGAATGCTACAAAATAGCCCAAGACTGCGCCCACACCCAACAGATAAAGGGGGCGAGCGCGGAGGCATAGCAATTAGCCGTGTCGGGAACTAAGGTCAACCCGATAACGGACGTGATCAAAGACCCCGACATCGTGGAAGCCTGTAAAGCAACGGTCGAAGACCTCGACCCAGTCCAATTGGACAAAATCAATCCTACGAAGAAAGCCTATATCGGGCAAAGTCTCGCCAACCCAAGTAAGTATTGTGAATTCTTAACTAACCATGCAGATTTGTTCGCCTTTTCCCATTCAGATATGCCGGGAATCCCTCGAGACATCGCCACCCACAAGATGAATGTCGATCCATTACATCCGCCCGTGCGACAGATGAGGAGAAAATTCAACGCCGCTATCAATGAAGCGGTCGGTAAAGAAGTAGACGAGCTACTGGCCAACGGCTCCATCAGGGAATCAAAGTACCCCGAGTGGGTCGCCAACGTTGTCATGGTAAAAAAGAAGAACGGGAAGTGGAGAATGTGTGTAGATTTCACCGATCTGAACAAGGCATGCCCAAAAGATTCATTCCCACTACCCCACATCGACCAACTGATCGACGCCACTGCAGGACATGAACTACTGAGCTTCCTAGACGCCTACTCCGGCTACAATCAAATTATGATGGCCGAGGAGGACCAAGAGAAGACAACTTTCATCATCCACCAAGGGACTTACTGCTACAAAGTAATGCCCTTCGGGCTAAAAAATGCGGGGGCTACATACCAGAGACTAGTAACCAAAATGTTCAAAGAGAAGCTCGGTAAGACTATGGAAGTCTATATCGACGACATGCTGGTAAAGTCGATAAGAAAAGAGGACCACCTCGACCATCTGAAAGAAGCCTTCGAAATATTGAGAAAATACGGGATGAAACTGAACCCCGAGAAATGCACCTTCGGCGTGTCATCAGGAAAATTCTTAGGGTTTCTCGTATCACAACGAGGTATCGAAGTCAATCCAGATCAAATCAAGGCGATAGATGCAATACCAGAGATACCGAACAGCAAAAAGCAGGTGCAAAAACTGACCGCGCGAATAGCCGCCTTGTCTAGGTTCATCTCACGGTCCTCTGACAGATGCCACAAGTTTTTCAGTGTGCTAAGAAAGGACAATGGGTTACAATGGAACGAGGAATGCATCGAGGCCCTAAAGAAATTAAAGGCGTACCTGTCTTCACCGCCACTGCTAGCCAGAGCAGACCCAGGTGAACCACTGCTGGTGTATTTGGCCGTGTCCGAGGTTGCCGTCAGCGCAGTCCTAGTCCGCGAAAGTGAAGGTACACAATCTCCTATTTACTATATTAGCAAAACCTTAGTGGACGCCAAAACACGGTATCCACATCTTGAAAAATTAGCTTTGGCATTGGTCGTAGCTTCATGGAAGCTCCGACCCTATTTCCAATGCCACCCCATAAAGGTAGTGACGACCTTCCCCTTGAGGAGTATCCTACACAAACCTAAGTTATCAGGCAGACTCGCCCGATGGGCCATAGAGCTCAGTGAGCACGATATCTCATATCACCCAAGGAGCGCCATCAAGTCGCAAGTACTTGCCGACTTCGTAGCTGACTTCAGCGCAGAGATCTTACCAGAAGCGGAATTGGAGGCACGCCCTGCCCCCTCCGATGCCGACCTATGGACTCTTTACACTGATGGCGCCGCTAACGCCTCGGGATCGGGACTGGGACTCGTTCTCGAGGTCCCCACGGGCGAAACAATTCGCCAGTCCATACGATGCCCCGAGATGACTAACAACGAAGCCGAGTACGAGGCAGTTATTGCAGGTTTGAAACTAGCCATCAAGTATGGAGCTCGACGACTCGTTCTACATTGCGACTCTCAGCTCGTGGTGAACCAGGTCACTGGGACTTACCAAATCAAGGAGCAGAGGTTACAAAAATACCAGTCAGAAGTCCACAGGCTAATGACCGAGTTCGACGAGTGCCGCTTCGAACAAGTTCCGAGAGCACAGAACGTAGAGGCAGACGGCTTAGCAAAATTAGCCGCAGCCACTAAAAACTTCAACAAAGAAAGCGTGGTCACCCTCCTCCATTCAGCCATAGATCACACTGAGGTACTCTCTTTAAATTTGACTTGGGACTGGCGCAACCTATTTGTATCCTATCTGCAGGATGGAACACTCCCACTCGACAAAAAAAAATCCAAGAAGCTCCGCGTACAGGCCGCCCGTTATTGCCTAATAAACCGCGAGCTCTATAAAAGGACGTATGGCGGACCCCTAGCCAAGTGTCTAGGGCCGCAACAACGCGGCCAGTGCTTGGAGAGGTACATGAAGGACATTGCGGTGCCCATACAGGCAACCGCGCCCTCGTGCGCTGCCTGATACGGGCCGGCTATTATTGGCCCACCATGAAGAAAGACGCAGCGGAATATGTCCGCCGATGCGAACAATGCCAAAAGTATGCCCCCATGATACACCAACCAGGAGAACCACTCCACTCTGTCACTTCCCCCATGGCCCTTCATCAAATGGGGAATAGACATAGTCGGTCCCCTACCAGCAGGGCGAGGGAAGGTACGATTTCTATTAGTTTTAACTGACTATTTTTCTAAGTGGGTGGAAGCAGGAGCGTACGCCCAAATACGCGAACAGGAAGTGATCACCTTCATTTGGAAAAATATTATATGTCGCTTCGGCATCCCCAATGAAATCAGTTGTGACAACGGACGACAGTTCATCGGCCAAAAAACGATCGAATTCTTCGAGAAATGGCGCATCAAGAGGATACTTTCCACGCCATATCACCCTGCCGCCAACGGCTAAGCGGAATCCTCCAACAAAACAATATTAAACATACTAAAGAAGAAACTCGAGGACGCTAAAGGGCTATGGCCCGAGCTGCTACCCGAAGTGTTATGGGCACACAGGACCACACCCAAATCCAGCACGGGGGAAACACCGTACTCGCTAGTCTACGGAACCGATGCGGTCATACCCGTCGAAGTCGGCGAACCAAGCCTAAGATATTCGCACACCAGTGGAACAGAAAACGACACAAACAGGCTCCAAGACCTCGACGAGGCTGAGGAAAGAAGAGAAATGGCCCATATCAGAATGGTAGCCCAAAAGCAACAAGTCGAAAGATACTACAACAAGAGGGCCAAAATAAGACCACTCAAAGTGGGAGACTATGTCCTTAAAGCCAAGACATTGGCATCCAAAGACCCGAGTGAAGGGAAGCTGGGCACCAACTGGGAAGGACCATACAAAATCACAGCAGTAGCCAGCAAAGGCGCATTCCAGTTGGAAACAATGGAAGGGAAAACGCTCCACAACAACTGGAACGTTACTCACCTCAAGTATTTCCACTTCTGAAAGACGTCTCCCGAGTCGTACTCTTTTTCCCTTACCCGAGTTTTGTCCCAATTGGGTTTTCTCGGGGAGGTTTTTAACGAGGCGACAGAGGGGACACCTGGAGATATTTGAGAAACAAGTTTATCATATCAACCTCTCCCTACGACCTCCAGGCCGACATGATAAAGGGACTGGACTAGCTTGATCTCCAATGTATGAATGGCTACGGCCGTCTCCAATGTATGAAAGGCTACGGCCATTTACATCTCCAATGTATGAAAGGCTACGGCCATTTACATCTCTAATGTATGAAAGGCTACGGCCATTTACATCAATATATGAAAGGCTACGGCCATTTGCATCTCCAATGTATGAAAGGCTACATCTCCAATATAGAAGTTTACAAAAATCTACAAGGCTCACTATTACAATCCGTGCACTTCTTACAAGGAGTCTAGCACTTGTAAAATTGACTCTAAATCATCACTATACTCTGCTTTACACCAAAAACAAAAAAGAATGTATTAATTTTCTTAGTTACCCTCAAAAGGTTAACAATTTGAAAAGTTATAGACCAAATTTATAAGCAGGTATAATTTATAACTTTTATATTCAATGAATTTATTTCCTTGGTTAATCTCATAAGATCGAAAAGTAATTTGAAAAGTTACATTTAATCTACAATTATAGACAAGGTTCATATGCAAAAGTAAAATGTGTAGTATTTGAACAGTCATTCCTATGGCTATTTAGGACCTAACGTCGATAATGCAACAGAAGTCATGGAGATTTGTTAGGAGTTAGCTGGCAAAAGTTGGGTTCATTTTTTCTCTTTATCTCTAATCCTTGACCCATCTATTTCACTTTATATGTTATTTTTCTTCTTTTTTATAGTGTTGGTTCTCATATTATTGTCTTAATAACGTTATTTTATGTGTGTGATATATATTTTTGTGTAGTGAGTACTATATATCCACCTTCCTAATAAGAAGCTGAAGTGTTGTATAAACCGGTGGCCTCATGGTATTTTTACGCACACAAATTTTGTTTGTCTGATTATTTACCTCGATAAAAGATCAAAATGTTTGTTGAAGAAAATAGGTTAAATTATTTTTTATTTATCTTCTTGGTTAAATTCATCTCTGTAACAAGATCCAAGCTCTTGATAGCATCTCTTGAAAAGTAAGATCCTGATATTTAAAAAGTCACACTTATTGGCTACATATTAACCCCTTCTGTTATTGTTCAATTAACTGAACTATATGTATATGTAATATAAATATTGAGCAAAAACTAAATAGGCTAATATTCTCAAATTAGTACTCCATTACCTCACTCTTCACATATTGATATCTCATACATGCACGTTTTAAGACATTAGAACACGAAAATTCTTAAGTAATTGTATGATTTATTTAGAATGTAAATATTTGATTTCTTGTTGGAACAGGAGTACTGTGGCTATTAGTGTTCTTGAATAGTAAGTTTTTAATATTCCCAAGTCCCAAAGAAGCATGAATAATTTGACCGAGTGTACAGCTGAGGACTACGTTATGTATATTAATTTCATTGAGTTTCTGGTGCATACTTAACAAAGAATCTGATGATATGATGAAGTGCATAAGCTTGTGTTTTTTATGTGAGATCATTTATTATCCTTTTGAATACTTTTTTCTATACATATATATAGCTGATATACAAAGAGCATGTTGTTTGAAATTATTAGCTTTCAAGGCAAGTAAGAAGCCAAGAAAGTTAATATTTTCATAACTTAAATATTCTTTTTAAAATAATTAAGTTTTTTATTTTCCATCTAAGGTTTGTTTTCGTACTATACATGTGAAGCACGCGTATCAAATCATTTGCACAATAACATATGCATCTAAATAGTTTAATTCTTCATATTCATACGAACTAATGACATCCAATCATTTTTAACTTCAACTACTAAATCACTGATCAAGGATCATATTATATGATTTTTATAATGTGAATTTATATATTATTCTTTAGTTTTTATTTTATTGCTCAAAAACATGTTTTAATAATCTTATACGGTGTTTTTTTTAAAAATTATACTAAATGGTCATGGTTTTGTTAAAATTTTGTACTAAATGACTCATGAGTTTTTAAATATTTTGTACTAAATAACTTGAGATCAAAGGCTCCAAGATTTAATTTATATGGAATCAATCTTTAAGATTTTAGCATTGAATTCATCACTTGTGGGATTACACTAAATTATTATTGTTGTTTGTTTGTTTTATTGAACCCATTATGTTTTAAAAGTTATGGATTCATATTACCATTTATTACAATTTTAGTGAATTTTTGCTCATAAATTATGCTCAACCATAACGCTGGATTTGTCCCTTCTCGGAATACACGTGCAACGCACGCGGCGGCGAGAGACTAGTGTATTTATAAGTATACAACCGTACCCTTACAAATAAAAGTAAATTTACTTGAAATTACTTTTTTCGGGAAGAAAATATCTTGAATTGTTTTGAAGTTAAAGTTTTTTAGTTTAAAATTTCAAAACAAAATAAATACTAACTAATCTCTAAATATGGCAATCTATGAATTGTCCCCAAAAATTCTCTAAATATGGCAATCTATGAATTGTCCCCAAAAATGTTGGCCCTCTAACTCACGGAGCCCGAAAACAAGTTTTTTTATCAAAGTTCTTTCCTAGCAAACATATCATCTTCAAGTTTCATACCTGAGGCTATTCCAAGACTAAGCTAAACCACCACTTCAAAATATGAATGCTTCTGATTTTCCAGAGGCTCCGATGAACCATTTTCTTAAGCATACTCAAGTGTTTTCCACAAGTAACTCGGCATAAAAAAAGATTAAAATGAACACTTTTTTAACAAGACAAAGAATACTAAGTACATTAGATGCTTTCAAGAGTGGTATAGTCTCAAACAAGTGAAATCTGAAAATATCTTTTTCCTGCCACGAGTCGAAGATTAAGGGCTAAGATAAGACTGCTTTTGAGTTTTTGAGACAAAGTCAAGCATTATATCTTGATTACTAATATAGACCAAAAAAAGTAATCCCATGCTACTAGACAGCTAGGATATCACACTTCACTCTTACTCTCTGACATCCGTCATGCATCATATCTGCAATATTATCAAATGCGAAGTACTAGAGTGCATATTTGTAACCACAACTGAATACAAAATTCGTCTGCAAAACTACTTTCAGTCCCCAGACAATCTGTTTTCTTGAGATTATCATGATTCACAAATCTGCTAGAAAAGGCATTTCTGCATCAATGACAATCAAACAAGCAGGATCAAATCACATCAAATGCACATTTCAAATGACAGCAACATGACCTAATGTAATAATAATATTTTATGTAACCCCTCATCACCGCATTAAGATTTTCCTTTGGGAATTAGTATATACCAGAATATTGATCATTATAGAGTTCACTTTGTAGAGTGGAAAGGCCATTCAGAAACAGGCCAACAAGACTATACAAAATTGAAAATCCAACTCTGAAGCATCTCTGTAGAAAATCGTTAATAAGAGAACAATGGTTGCACAGGCTCAAAAAATAAAAATGGATCATGTGCCAAGATTAATCATGATGGGGATAGCAAGCCAAAAAAAGGAACCGCAATCTGTCACTTCCACCGGAAAAGGAAGAAGAATGGAAGTATAAACCAAGCTGATCATGGCAACCTATACTAGAATTTTTTTCTTTGCTAAATAACTTGAAAATTTCTGAACAGTCCAAACTTCTAAACCAAGATGATCCTATCGACATATGTACTAGAACTTTTCTTTTGCTAAATCACTTGGAAATTTCTCAACAATTCAAACATTGGTTTGTTAAATATAAGAGGGCAGGCCCGCCATCATCATCGTCCATCAATTACAAATTCAAATCCTATACATGAACTACCTAGATTCTGGAATGATGCAACAAACTTACATTTCATCGTCTATGAAGAGGGGAAAAACAAAGATTCAGTGTTGTTCCAACAATGCAAATTTTAAGATTACTCTGGCTCAGTTCTCATCGTTTAGCGTGAACTTTATTTGCTATGAAATTATATCATTTTCATTAGAACATTAATCTGCATAAGCAACCAAAAACAAAAAAAAAAAAAAAAAAAAAAGGAACCCAATTTATAAAGTAAAATACCTCTGCTTTAAAGAACACTTATCATGAACTTCCCAATCTACGACATCCAACACCCTGCAGGAGACAACTTTTCTAAATATAATAACAACAAGACCATTAAATCTTAAACCAAAAACAGAGTGTTTACAAATATATCCATCAAAAAAGAACAGAAACATTATTGTTACCTCTAAAAAGGTTAAGCTCGATCATGTACCTCACAAAATTTGGAACATATGTGGGAAAAAAGACGTAAAGGTCATTTTCCACAGCATCAAGTGTACGGGGATTTTTCTGGTATAAGGAAATACTTTAACTATGTCATAGATATGAGAATATATTGAAAAATTCACTACATTTAAAAAAGTACTAACGCATACCGCCTTCTCTTGTTTGACATCTTCGTGCACCAGTCCATGTCTCATGAAAATCATTACACCCAAAGGTCCTCCAAAGTCTGGATTATGCATATTACGGTTTGCAGTATCGTCGTACCTGCTTTTCCACAGGTTACTACTTGGATCAACCAGTATCCTTGGTAAGGTGGGTCGTGTCATATGCTGAGCTATCGCTCGGAAATTATACAACACAGCCTGATTTCTTTTCTTAACAGCGCAAGAGTACAAACTATGGATGTAAGTGAGGAATGCAGCTAATGTGCAGTTTGCATATGTACAGGGGTGTAGTAATACCACCTCCTCCCTGGAACTGCAAAAAACAATAGTCATTTACTTTTGAAGAAATGAAGTGAAAGGCGTATTTTAAAGGGAAAAAGGTCAAATTTGTCCCTATACAGTATAGGGACAAATTTGGCCTTTTTCCCTATTTTAAATCCAAATACTGGAAGATAGCACAAATACAAAATATTTCAAATCAAAAGTTAGTAACACATAATTAAAAAAGATTCTTACCGAGGAGATTCATGTGTTTGAAGGTAATCTAACAGGTGGATCACATCTTTTGGTAAATCATTTTCTCCAACAAATTTCTTAATGATTTTTGTCAACTGGACTATGCTAGTACTACGAGCAGAAGGAGAGTAGTCGACGAAGGTTACATCAACTGTCACTATCTTCAAAGTTTGAGGTGCGACTAGAAAATTATGTATGTCAATGTTTTGTGTAGTAGCTTTATCCTCCTCAAATAGCTTGAAAAAGAATTTCAGTATACCCCTGCAAAGATTCGAAAATATTATTGAACTAGTATGTTAGTTTGATAGTTAAATAGCAGTAAACTAGTAATGTTAGAATAGCATAACGTTCCAACTACACATGTTGATAGACTTTTTAATGTAATGCAACAAATAGACAAACTCTTTACTTTCCTACTATTAATAAGGGGGAGTTAGAGGAGCTTAGGGTTGTCCCGGGCTATTTTGGTAACTTTAGATGCTTTAGGCCTGTTGTACTTCATGCTGCTTGCTTACACATTTTTGGACGAAAATGTAGACCCCACATTAGCCTCCTTTTCACATGTCACTCAAGTTGCAGCCTTATGTTGACCAGGCATTACTATTTTGCTTATATTTGTTCTTTTTAGCCTTATCTATTGTTTGTTCTTTTTAGTTTTCTCTATGATAGCCTATTCAGCTTTCCTCATATAATTCAAGAAATAAGCTTGAAGGATGAATGGCCATGTCTTCATCTTAATCTTGGATATCTTTATCACTAGAAAGCTCATAATTGTACTAGCTAAAATTATTCGCTATTTGTTTTATTTACTGTGAAACGAAAAATATATTTACTGTTAGGATATAAGAAAGAGAAGACTTTAGAGCTTAAAAGAGACGAACATGATGTTCGTTTCTGCTGTATGTCGAAACTATCTATTAGAGAAACATAAATGTAAAAGGAGAAACATCAAAAGTGACGCCGGTGTGAAAACCATGGCAGGAGGACGAGGTCGCGGACGGGGAAGAGGACGCGGCAGACCTAGGAAGCTACCAGTAGTCACTTTTGGAAGCTCAGTTGGAGGACGCAGGCAACCGGAAAATACAGAAGGAGAACTAAATCAAGTAACACCTGTGCAAATGAGTGAGCTGATGCAAAATGAGGTAGGATCGTCGTCTAATGGAGTAACAGTTGCTAAAAAAACTTCAATTGAGCCCAGATCCGGCACAATTGAAGTTGAAAGAAGTGGAAGAAGCAGTTAGAGTAGAATCGAAGCAAATCGAGGAAGTGCAAGCTCAGGAACCCAATGGAACAGTGATACAAGCTACAGTACAACAACCAACTCAAAAATGGTTGAGTCTATTTGTGAACAACAGATCTGTAGAAAACGGTATGGCCTTATCTTATATTGCTCCTCAATTAGTAGATGGCAAAGTAGTTGTTCAATTGGAGAAAGAGGAAGTAGAACGGGAGACTGAAAAATGGAAAGGAGCCTTAATTGCTTATGTAATTGGGGATTGCCCTGGGTATAATGCAATGAGCAGATATATAGATCTAAAGTGGAACAAAATTGCAAGCCCAGAGTTGTTCATGCATGAGGAGGGTTATTTCATCATCAAATTCCAATCAGTTGATGATATGAAAGAAATCCTATGCTCAGGACCATACACTATCAATAGCAGACCAATCATTCTGAAGCCATGGACTCCGGAATTTGATTTTGATAATGAATTTCCTACTGAGATACCAATATGGATCAAGCTGCCAAAATTGCCTATGAATTGTTGGGGGATAAATTTACTAAGTAGGATATCAAGTGCTATTGGGATACCAATGTATGCAGATGAATGCACTGCCAAGCAAAAGCGAGTGTCATATGCTCGGATGCTAGTGGAAGTTAATGTGACAAAATCATTACCTGATCAAATTGAAGTAACAGATCCAAAGGGCAGAGTATTTCCACAGATTGTTCTATATGACTGGAAACCATTATTTTGTGAGAAATGTCAAGTTATTGGTCATGAATGTCCAAAGGACCAGAGAAAGAATGATGAACAACCAGCTAAACAGGATGGGCACAAAAGAATAGTGCAGAGATGGGTGACAAAAGAACAACCAAAGGAACAGCAAGACAACAAAAATGGAGACAATCAGGTAGCTGGAACAAAAGTTAGAAGCAATGAAACAGATGACAATCACAAACAAATGGAAGAGAAACAAGCAGCAGCTATGATTCAGGAGCAGAAACAAAGGGAGAGGACTGATATTGAAACACCTGATAAAGGGAAAAACATGGTTCCAGAACTCAATCTACAGGAGTTTCCAATATTATGCTCAGTGCCAACTAAGAATGTCTTTGCTGTGTTGAACAGAGCTCAAGGTGGATCAAAGTCTGCACCCCCTGACAAAGGGGGAGGAACCAGTTTGTAACAAATGAAGTGGCTGTTTTGGAATATAAGGGGAGTAAATAAGAAGTATAAGCAGAAGGAACTGAGAAATTATATAAAAACTAAACATATTACTTTAGCTGGAATAATAGAAACTAAAGTCAAGGAGCATAATGCAACAAATGTGGCTACTAATGTGGTAACTAACTGGGAATTTCTGAATAATTACAGGAGTGCAGTAAATGGAAGAGTTTGGCTATTATGGGATAGTAGACTATATACTGTGAATAAATTGAAAGAAGAGGCTCAGTTACTCCATTGTCAAGTCAATACAATAGCATCAAAGAAGACTTGTGTTATAACTGTAATCTATGGTTATAATACATGTGAGGAAAGGAAAAGGGTATGGGAAACGCTTAAAACTCTGGCCCAAGGAATAAATATGCCATGGTTAGTTGTTGGAGATTTTAATGCTGTGTTATATCCTCAAGACAGGCTCAATGGGAATCAAGTATAATATGGTGAGATTAAAGACTTCAATGATTGCATTCATGACCTCCTACTTAATGAGGTGAGATGGACAGGGGACTACTATACCTGGAGTAACAAACAGCAAAGCAGGGAAAGAATCTATAGCAGACTAGATAGGGCGTTTGGCAACCATGAATGGATGATGGAGTGGGGGCACTTAGTGATGGAATATGATGTTCCATTAATTTCAGACCATAATCCAATGGTGTTTGAGCTACACACAAATCAGAGAGACATAAAAATACCATTCAGATTCTTCAACACTTGGGCAGATCATAGCAAGTTTCAACATATAGTGAAGCAAACATGGCAACAAAAGCTGTCAAGATGGAAGATGCAAGATGTATGGATGAAGTTGAAGGCATTAAAACCATTATTCAAGCAATTGAATAATGAGGAGTTCAGAAACATAACACAGAGGATAGACAATGCAAGAAGTGAGTTAGTATGGATCCAGAAACAGCTGACATTAAAATGCACAGAAGAGTTGGTGGAACAGGAAAAGAACAGTCTGCAGATCCTGGAAAAATGGACTTTGATAGAGGAGAACATCATGAAGCAAAAGTCAAGAGCCAAATAGATCCAACTAGGGGATTCAAACACAAAATATTTTTCAGCAGTGGTCAAGGACAGAAGTCAGAGAAAAACTATTAAGGAAATCACTTCATTAGAGAATGAGAACCTTACAGACCCAAAGGAAATTCAGGAGGAGATTGTAAAATTTTATAAATCCTTAATAGGATCCTGTGCAAAGGAACTGCCAGCTATAAACAAGTTGAATATGAAAGGAGGACCTGTTCTGAATCAGCAACAAAAGCTAGATCTGATAGCTCCAGTGACAGAAGAGGAAATCCAACAAGGCCTTGAGTCAATTGGTGAAGATAAAGCTCCTGGGATAGATGGATATAATGCTACCTTCTTCAAGAAAGCATGGGGGATCATCAAGGAAGAGGTTTGTGCTGCAGTTTTGGAGTTTTTCAGTACAGGAGGATGTATAAAGCCATAAACTGTACAGCTATCACATCATTGCCAAAGAATGACAATCCCAGAACTGTGAAGGAATATAGACCAATAGCCTGCTGCACTATTTTGTACAAATTGATCTCAAAGGTTATAGCAGCAAGGATTCAAAAAGTCATTGCTACTATAATAAGTGAATCACGGGCAAGTTTCATACCAGGAAGGAAAATTGGAGACAGCATTATTCTAGCTCATGAGCTTGTGAAAACTTATACTAGGAAACACATCTCACCAAGATGCATGATCAAAATAGACCTCCAAAAAGCTTATGATTCGGTGGAGTGGATATATCTGGAACAAGTGTTAGGAGAATTGGGATTCCCCAATCAATTTATCAATTGGATCCTTGAATGTATGAAAACAGTAAGCTATACTATTCTGATAAATGGTGAGACCTCAATTCCTTTCAATGCTGCTAAAGGTCTTAGACAGGGAGATCCTATGTCTCCATTCTTATTTGCTATAGCAATGGAGTACCTGAGTAGGAGTCTAAAAGAAATGACAAAGAAGGCAGAGTTCCACTACCATCCCAGATGTTCAAAGTTAGCAATCACACACTTATGCTTTGTTGATGATCTGTTACTCTTTGCTAGAGGAGATTTATCATCAGTAGTCACTGTCCAACAATGCTTCAACCAGTTCTCAGCTGCTTCAGGACTCAAGGCAAATCTGGCAAAAAGCTCAATCTATTTTGGTGGTGTGAATAGAGAAGATAGAGAAAGAATGTTACAAGAGCTGGGATTGATTGAAGGGGAACTACCTTTTAAATATCTAGGGGTCCCATTATCCACCAAGAAGCTATCTCTAGTCCAATGGCAACCACTTATAGAGAAGATTGTGGCAAAGATCTCTGCATGGACAGCAAAGAAGTTATCCTATGGAGGAAGAGTTCAACTGGTGCAGACTGTTTTATTTGGAGTCCAAGCTTATTGGGCTCAAATCTTTGTACTGCCCACCAAAGTCCTGAAAACAATTGATGCCTACTGTCGCAGTTACATATGGTTTGGGTACAATACTATCACCAAAAAAGCTCTAGTATCATGGGAAAGAGTATGTGCACCAAAGAGCATTGGAGGTCTGGGGTTAGCAAATCTACAGAAATGGAACAAAGCAGCTATTGCAAAGAACTTTTGGGATCTTGCTCAAAAAAAAGACAAGCTATGGATAAAATGGATCCATACATATTACATCAAGGACCAAGCAATAGAAACAATGACAATCCCACAACAAGCATGCTGGATGACAAGGAAAACTATGGAAGCCAGGACAATCTTTGAAGGAAGACAGTGGAAATTCAAGCAAGAAAGAAGCATCACAAAGCAGATATATATTCAGATGATTGGAGATGAAACAAGAGTGCCATGGAAGGACATGATGTTTAACAATGCAGCTCGTCCTAAAGCAAAGTTCACTCTATGGTTACAACTTCAGGGCAGATTACTAACTACTGACAGGTTAGTAAAATGGGGTATGGCAATTGATACACAATGTGTTATGTGTGGAAATGCAGCAGAAACACATAAGCATCCTTTCTGGGAATGCACCTTTGCTAAAGATATCTGGCACATAGTGAATCAGTGGACTCATGGCAAGATAATGAACACAAGTGATAGGCAGCAGCATCAACAGGAGACAATTAGAAGAGCTAAAGGAAAGAGTCGGACTGCACAGATATTGAAGATGATATACACAGAATATGTTCATAGCATATGGATAGAGAGAAATATGAGAATTTTTGAGAAAACATATAGAACTAGTGAATCAATAGCTAGAGAAATTGCTTGTATTTGTAGTATTAGAGCAGTAGCAAAAACTAGAGATATAGTCAATACTTTTAGAATCTAGTTGCATCAGAGAATGACTGAATGGCTAGCTATCTGTGATAGTTAAGCTACGATTTGTAAAGACCTTTTGGTGATAAATAAAAATATTTAGTTACCAAAAAAAAAAACGAGAGAAAAAAAAGGAGCGAAGCTTGACAATAGAAAAGCAGATTTTGTGTAGCCATAGGAATAGAATCTAATAAGATCAACTCAGCAAAACTACATAAACTAATCTAATAAAACACTAGAATCCAAATAAATTTACTTAGAAAAATTATTTTTGTGCAATAACCAAGAAAATCTGAATTACCTTTCAAGTTGAAAAGATATCAAACGATGGAACTATCTGATCAAAGCATAAAGTTTAGGTATACGGAGAGAAGTGAAATGTTGGAGAATATGGATTTGCAAGCGGGTGGATATGTTAACCTACAAAATTTTTAGTTTAATTCAAAAGGATAAAAAAATTGATTTGACCAAAATAGATTAGAAGAAGAAAACCAAGGGGAAATTGTGCCTATTTTTCAAGCGAAAATAGCTTAGGTTTATCTGAAATTGCAATCAAGGCCCTTTTAAATTTTTAAAATGATTATGCAATGTTATTTTTCTCAATGGCAAATTTTTTTATTTAATTTTATTAATTTTCCTTCAAATAGAGATTTTACATTGTTTTGTATTTTTATTAATATTCTTTTCTACAAAATAATTATTCAAAATTAATCTCAAACCAAATTCGAATACAAAAGTGTCTTACTCATTATAACTTGAGAAATTTAAATAATAGAAAATCCGCCAGCTACAAAACAAAATAATGTAAATAAAAGACTTTTTCATACCAAGAATTTTGATGAATAAGGAACTTACTTACATGAGTGTTTATACCAAATCGATAGAACATGACACATATATGCACATAAAATTGTATTGTTTAATATAATTTATTAATGTATGTTTTCAATTCATTAAATCATTTCAACATAATAAGTTGGATCTCTCTAATACACACTCAAATGGAGGTAAATAGCTACTATTGCTAAACTATTATGCACATTTGATCTCTACGCTTTATTTGACCTACTATAAGTTTGAAATCCGTAGATAACACTAAACCAATTTATTGATAACTAAGCCTAAAACCAAAATTTAGAAGCAAAAACACAAATTTAAAGCCAAACTCAATCTAATTAGTTTAAATATGCAAATGAAGACGACTTTTATGGATTATAAATTCTTTAAGATATATTTAATCAAACTTTTCAATCAATAATAAAACACATCTTTAACGTTTGGCCTACACCTGTCCTTAGTTTCAAGAAAATTTAAAAACGGTCTGCTTTAACCTTTTGTTATATGAACAATCTTTCATTAAGTGACTCATTTTCAACTTTCCGATTGCATATCTTGTGAAACATCAACAAAAGGAAATGTTAATCTTCTTATCTAGCTAATCTTAAATAGGATTAATCTCAAGGTTTTACACTTGAACTTCTAAAAAGTGTTGAAACTTCGTACTTAAAACACATAAAAGTACAATATAAGGAGGGGAAAAAAGAACAATCACATATTGGGCCCATGCTTAGCATGAGCATCACCTCGCCTAGTATATCAATATGAAGTAGAACTCAATTACAAATTCGGATAACAACATAACATTCAAACAACTGAAAAACAATAAGAAACACTGGAACGTAAAGGTAGCTAAGGATAAAGATAAGAAGGGGATGAGAACTTAGAGTCCGTTTGGCCAAGCTGCCAAAATCTGCTTATTTTGAAAAGTACTTTTTTTCAGAATTACTTTTTCCGAAAGTACTTTTGAAAAAAAGCAATTTGTGTTTGGCCAATTCATTTAAGAAGTATTTTTTGTAACATTTGATAAACAAATTGTGTTTGGTCAATCTTTCTAAAAAGTGCTTTTGAGTGTCAAATTACCAAAAAGGACAGTACAAAGGTCTTATAATCATTTTAAAAAGAAAAATAAACTTAAATATTTGTCGTAAGATACTTTTATTACTTTATTTTATTTAATTAAAATATGAAACATACATATTAAATATTTAAATTAATTTTACATATATAGTTATACCAAAGCATATATTATTATCTAGCATAATCAGTTATTGTTACATGATGATTGGAATAATCAAAATACATCATTCAGTATGAATTAGAAGTCTATTCCACAAATTACTATATATTGATAATCCACCATAAAATAATAAATAAATTCATTTACATATGATAACATTTCTCAATAATTTCTATCTCTACTTCTATCGCACAACGCCTCCATATTAGTACAAGACTTGCCTTGCATTTCTAAAGGAATATTCCTCAATCTCTGCAGTAATGTCTTTATTAGCATAATAGTTGAATTTCTTATCGGTAAAAGAATATTGTCGGATGAAATTATAGCCATGGTAGTTATAACTAGATGATTCTGAGTGTCAAACTTGAAAGATGGCGTTAAGCGTAAAATAGAAATATAATTTTAAATATATTTAAAAAAATTGTTTCATAAAAAAAATGACTTAATTCAAATTCAAAAAGAGTAACTAATTATTAGCAACACATAATGTATAATTTCGTTTTTAAGAATTTAGTATGAAAAAAAGAAGAAATAAATAAATTAGTATGAAATAGCCTAAACGTAAATTAGTATGAAAAAAAGAAGAAATAAATAAATATAAAAACTTACCTAAGTACTATTCGTGTATCCGAAATGAGTCGACATTCAGTCAATGTTGTGTCAGCCACTCTATAGTTGAGTTTCCGAGCACCGCATTTGGGTTTCCAATCAGTTAGAGGCATGTAGTTTTTTTGGCGAAGACTTAACTCATTAACCAAATATCTCCTTGCTGGGAGGCATACATCTCTCTTAGTAGAGATTAGTTGTTGAATATGCCTGGCTTCGTCCGTAAATTTTCCTTTATCCATAAGCAACCCCTAAATTGAATATTTAAGCGTGAGACACAGTGAAACTAATAGCACTTCGAAAACAAGCATTGAAACATCAACATCAACATAGAACAGATAAAACAGAGAAAAAACAAAAGAAATTGACCTCTGTTACGCAGCAAACTTGGAGAAGGAGGTCTACTTCACGGGTCTCAGATCAGCTACTCCGCAACCGAAACGAGCAAAATACGACCTAGGACTGTCATATCTAAAGAACAACAGAGGCCGAAGGGAAAGAAATTTAAAACTAGGGTTCTGCTAGGATAATAGAGTTGCGGCTGGTTCAATAGTCGATTTGAAGGCTGGTCAGAAAAAATTAAAGAGTAGAGACGAAAACCTCATATCATTTTGGTGAAGCTCGGCCTTACGTGAAGTGATATAAGGCTAGATTTGAATTTGAATTAAGAAAGATTCCCTAAAAGGCGTAAGTGAGACTGTGGCTTTGAGATTTTACGAATTGTGAAGCATGGAATGAGCTATGAGTACTGAGACTCGCCAAAACGCGCGTGGAGAGAGAACTTGCGTGAAATAGTACGGGCAAAGGTCTGTGCATGTCTGTGAAGGCTGAGAATGGTACAAAAACGGAAAAGAGGAAGAGGAGAGAGAAGTTGCGTGAAATAACACGGCCAGAGGTCTGCCCATGTCTCTGAAGGCTGACAATAGTGCAAAAACGCAAAACAGACAGAAGAGGAGAAAGAACTTGCTTGAAATATGATACGATTTGAGGCAATGGAACACTAAAAATAAAGAAAAGGTGCGGAAATGAAGGAAAAATGAAGGAAGACCAAGAAAGAAGAAGAAGCTAACTAGGGCAAAAGAGTATATTCTTCTCAACAATTCTGCACTGAAAAGGATAATTTAGATTATATTAGAAGCAACAGCGAGGTGGCTGTATCATCAACATGCCTGCTTGCTGCAGAGGGCAATTTCGTAATTGTACCCAAACACATTATTCCCATTGGTGTATATAATTACAATATATAGATGAGAGAGAAGATTCCTCACCTACACTTTCCCTAATTGGACACTAGGACCTTTCGTATATAGGGTAAGGAAATTATAGGGGTCAATATGTAATTACAAAAACTAGTAACTTAAAACTTAATAGGGCTAGACTGATATTTACGAAACCTACCTTCAGTCACCTTCTTAACTAACTCAACTATCGAGTACTGCCTTCTAAGCGTCATGTACTATCGACGCAAACTCGTATCAGATCCCCCTTGTTGAAATCTTCCTTGTCCTCAAGGAAGGAAAGTAGGAAACTTGGTCCTCAGACAGTGATAGTCTTCCCAAGTGGCTTGTTCCGGTGTGGTGTGTTCCCATTGTACCAACACTTGTGCAATTGCTTTGTTTCCCTTCTGCACCAAACGTCTGTCCAAAATTTGCTGGGGTTGAGGACGATATGGGCTGGCTATATCGATGACCGGAGGGTGGGAAATCTTTTCTGGCAACTTGCGGCAAGGTTTAAGCTGGGATACATGGAATGTGGGGTGAATGAGAAGTTGGGTAGGCAGTGAGAGCTTGTAAGCGACCATTCCAATTTTCTGTAAAATTCGATAGGGGTCGTAGTATTTGGCTGACAATTTTGAGAAATGGGACAATCACCTTCCTTGAACTGTCGATCGGATCTATGCTTGTTAGCTTGGGTGGTCATCCTTTGTTGAGCCCTCTGTATATGAAATTTCAACCGTTGATACTTGAGTTCTCGAGTGATCAAACTTCTGTCTACCTATGACCTAAAACAACTTTCGAATTCCTATTTCACTTTACTAGAATTTTCCCTTATATATCAAGGAGATTCAACCGTCTACCATATATATAGAGGTGTTAATCGGGCCGGGCTGACCCGCTAACAACCCGGTTCAACCCGGGTCAGCCCGGTCCAGCCCGTTACTGTAGACTATAGCGCGGGTTGGGCGGGGGGCGGGCTTGTAACGTCCACTTTTTTTAACGGGTAACCGAACCCGCTACAACCCGTTAAGTCCTTAACGGGCTACAGCCCGTTGCCAACGGTCTAATACCAAAAAGGACCGTTGGCTAACGTTTATTTCTGCCCACTTTTTGGCTTTTTATTTATATTTTAGCCCCCCACTCCTTATAATTTCTAAATTGCAATTGTAGCCTTTTAAAAACTATAAATACCCCCTTTCTTCTTCATTATTCCTCACAATTCAATTCATTTTCTCTCTAATTCTCTCTCAATTCTCTCTTGATAATATTCTCAATTACTCATTATTTCAAGCTTTCAACTTTCAAGTTTCATCAAATATTTAGTTTAGTCATTATAAAAGTATTATTATCATAAATTTCTAATTCAATTATTCAAGTGAAGTGCGGCATCAATTTCAAGACTTCAAGTTAAATCATGCCCCGTACTTCTAGAGTGCGCTCATATGTTTGGGAACACTTTGAGGTGTTAGAAGAAAATGAAGAAGCTCGGAAATTAAAGTGCAAGAACTGTGGTTTAATCATAAATCATCGTCCAATGTGTGGCACTGCCTCTTTAAGGAGGCATATCAAGAGTTGTCTTGAGCGTACTCCAGAAGTTCGTCTTTTAAGTTGATTTGAGACAATTTGTGTTATTTTAAAATTATTAGACGTATTTATGCTTAATGTTTTAGTTTGTTAGATTAATTTGAATTTTGAAGTATTATTAATTTATTATGCATGAAAATGTAGTTTTACTCTTTTTCATTAATTTACTTGTTAATGCAAACTTCAATTTTGTAAATAATTTGCCTATTGGTCTTATTAAATAATTTTTTGTAGCCACTTACTTTCTAATTTCAAATTTTCAATTTTATTTATATTTTAGCCACTTAAAAGTTCAATTCTAATCTTTAATTTTAACCCTTAAAAGTTTGCAAACTATTAAGTACTTAACTATCAATAACATTGAAAAAGAAAAATATAACTTAATTTAAAAAAAAAATATATATATATATATATAGCCCAACCCCGTTAAGCCCGAACCCGTACGGGCCCTATAGAACCCGAAAAATCCCAGCCCGCCAACAACCCGGCCCGAAACCGAACGGGCTGACATTTTTTGTGTCCAGCCCGTCCGATAAACAGGTATACATATATATAATCCAAAACGACAGGGATTCAGTTGAACAACCTTTCTTCTGCTCTGCCACTAATCAAGTGGGTAAAAACTATTTAAAGCCTGTGAACAATGAACAAAATGGATCACCTCAGCTGAAAAGCCTGTGAACTAATTTTGTGCTATAATAGAAAGGTCAGAGAGATTGGAAGCCTTTTACCTCTAGAATATCACTATTAGAGCCACGTTTCGATCCCGGGACCTGTGGGTCAAGGACCCACCACGCTTCCGCTGCGCCACTATCATTTTGTTGTTAGTCATCTGCTGCGAATTACTTCTGGTAAATGTTTGCATATGATGCGTAGTTTTCCGGATTTACCTTGACTAGGCTGTTCAAACTTCAAAGAGAAATCCTCTAGCTTAAAAAATAAATGGACGATCCTTTATCTTGATGCGCTTTTGTGTTTAAAGTAGATTTACCAACATTATTTGACTCGATTTAGTGTATTATTAAGTATTAACTAATTTGGTGTATTTTTTTTGTGAAAATTTAAATATTTTAAATTTCTGTTTTCTCTTGTGCACTTTTCATATTGCTCCTATTTAGAGGGTGTTTGGCTAGGCTTATAAGCTGGTCAAACTAGCTTATAAACACTTTTTGGCTTATCTACGCGTTTGGTAAAATTAAATGTGCTTATAAATTAAGTGCTTATAAGCCAAAAATAAGTCAAAAGCCGTAAGTTGGTCTCCCCCAACTTATCAAATTTCAGCTTATAAGCACTTTAAGTTTGACCAAAATATTAACTATTCTATCTCTAAAATACTTCTTTTTAAAACAAAACTCTTCGCATATCCAGTTCTACAGCTCCATATTATTAATTTCAGCACTTTTATCCAAACACGTAACTGCTTATTATTTAAATCTGCTTCAGCACTTAAAAGTACTTTTCAGCACCTAATGTTTATCAGCTACTCTAAATCAGCTAAGCCAAACGAGCTCTTAGTCTTTTTTATTCAGTATCCTCAGGTTCAAAGTCCATTATCATTAACATGGTATTTTAATTAGATCAATCTGTGATGTTTGCGTACTCAATATATGGCAATCAATATCATATTATTTTACGATACAGATGTATAAAATGATAAGAAATTTCATTCAATCTGCTTCGTCTAGAGATCTTTGATGAGATTTGCACCACTTTACAAGCAGAATTAAGGAGAACAAAATTGCATTACGCTTCACTATGTTTAGGAGTAACGTTAAGTTAAACAAAGAAATATTTGCTCCTAATCCATCTCTGCTCTCTCAGAATTCTCTGTAAATCACCTATACATTCTCCTCTACAAGGAGAAAAAACTCAATGAAAAAATCCACTTTCTAAACCTATCATCTTTGTTCTCTTCGAACACTAATTACATCAAAGAACACTGCACATGTATACCAATGCTTTTGGTTTGCAACTCTAAACCTTCTCAGTTCTCATTCAAGAATGACTCGGTGATCTATTGGTCATTGCTAATCACAGACATCCAGTTGGACCTCCCTTACTCTTTATTAACTATAAAATATTAAGTAAAAGCCTCAATAAGTTGACTAAAATAATATATTGGCTAAGTGCCTAAATTAGGGGAAGTACACAGTTAGCCACCAATTAGAGATGTCTTTACTCTTTAGCCACACTTTAAAATATATTTACTCTTTAGCCAGTGCTTAATAAATTTTTACTCGCCGGACGAAAATACCTCTGTGCTAGACATTGGCGCTGTGTAAATATTAAGGACATGGTATACTTAACTTATGAAGGTTGTGTAAATATTAAATATCATGTATTGCACCTTCCGTTGTTAAACATTAGGACATCATGTCCTTAACTTCATATGTGCAGTGTAAATGTTAAGGACATGACGTCCTTAACTTCATATGTGCCGTGTGAATATTAAGACATAATGTCCTTAACTTGTACTTGCACCTTCTGTTGTTAAACTTTAGGACCTCATATCCTTAACTTCTTATGTGCAGTGTAAATGTTAAGCACTTGGTGTCTTTAACTTCATGTGTGCAGTGTAAATGTTAATGACATAGTGTCCTTAACTTTATGAGCATTGAGTAAATATTAAGCACAAAGTGTCATGTATTTGCACCTACTATTGTATACTTTAGGACATCATGTCCTTAACTTCACATGTACAGTGTAAATATTAAAAATATGGTGTCCTTAACTTCATATGCGCAGTGTAAATATTAAGGACACCATGTCCTTAGTATTTACATAGCATTCATGAAAGGGTATAAAAACGTCTTTTTCTATAATTGTAATTAGTAATGGCTATTTTTGCTCATCATTAAATACTGAATAAAAACTAAATACCATGTTAAAAGGTGGTTATCCCACGCCATTTCTACCCTAAATTATATATCACTAGATAATAAGAAAGTAAAAAGGGAAATTACCAGCTATGTCCATTTATAGGTAGCTCATTACAAAAGTTGGCCAATTGATAAAATATTACTAATATTAGCCAAATTAGCCAATTAGCTATTTGTAGCAAAAAAATATCAAAATTTTATTTTATTTTGAGCATTAGAATAGATTGGGCACAACTTAAGGAGCTTGAATCTCAATTTTGGGACGATTTGGTGAAGTTTTGAGGTGGTTTGAATTGAAAATTCGAAGTAAAACTCGAACATGAAAAAAAATTATGTGTATCACACTGTGTACCATTTGTGTATCACATATGTATCATATCTGTATCTATTGTGTATCACATGTATATCCGTGTATATCTATGCGTGAGATACATGCGTGATACATGTTTGATACATGTGTCGCAAAAGACTTTTTTGAACTCGATTTAATTACGAATTTTGATACAAAATCAGTCCAAATCACCTCCAATCTTCCTCAAATTTTGTAAATTGACTTGTCTATATATTTTCAATGAATTTCAACTATACCCATTGAAAAAGTTCCTTTTTTGTTTAGATTTTTGGAATATTGTATATATTTTTTGTATTTCATCATCTTATTTGCTATCTCATCCATAAAATTTCCTTTCCGTCTTGTATCTACTGTTGCTAATCACGCCTAAAAATATGGAATGTGATTTTTGCATGTGATTCTTTGAGAGAAAGAACCCTATTATTTGGTTTTTCAATTTTTGTTGGCTAGTTTTGGTAAGTCTATGATTAATGGTTAGAAGTTAGTAAGTTGAAATTTATTTGGGACATTTGTGTAAGTTTTCCAAGTAAAAATAGCACGAGATAGCCAGTTCTCGGACCAATCATTGAAAAATAGCAGTGTTTGCAAAGTCATTGAAAAATAGCCACTATTTTGCTGCAACACGAAAAGTTCCAGCATAATATACTGGAAATTGATGCACCTGTATATGAACTTCCAGCATATTATGCTGGAACTCCAACACACGAAAAGTTCCAGCATAATATACTGGAGATTGGAGCACCTGTGTATGAACTTCCAACATATTATGTTGGAGGAAGTGCAGTATATTATACTGGAAGTGCAATATATTATACTAGAACTCCAGTATAATATACTAGACTTCCAGTATATTATGCTAGAATACTTTTTGAATTTTGAACACTATTTTCATTCAAATTTATCTTGACATGAAAAAGTAGCTAAATTTCAATTAGTTTTGAAACTGTGGCTATTTTTTAATTATTACTTGTAAATCTGGCTATTTTTTTATTTCACCAAATAAGAAAGAACTACAAATTTCATGTTAAGGGGTCGGTTGTATGCGTAATACTTGTGGCCCAATAGGCAATACAAAGACCAATTGATCTATATTTAACTCCATCGGTTTGCTCCATTGCCCAAAGAGAAGTGAATCGCCACTACTAACAGCTTTTGAATCATTCAAATGCACCATACTAACAAATAACCACCTTGGTAAAGATAGAAGCTGAAGGGAATGGTCAGATATGCACCTAAGATTTCAAGACAATGCATATATATTATCGATATACGCCATTTGAACTTAGGCATAAATATTACTTTGAAAAAGAATGCAATTGCATGCATCGATCGAGCTAAAAGCAGCATTTGACTTGCAATAATTGCAAATACAGAATCCATTGACTATGGAATAATGGGAATGACTATTGGCTACACCCAGAGACTCGGTGCAAACGCTATGTGAATATGTTAAGTACTTTCATTGACTATACCTGCAAGTGCTTTGACAGACCACCCAAAAAAATGACACAACTACTGACTCATTCAAATTAATTTGACCGAAAGGCTGGCACCCCAAGCTTGGTACCTACCACCAAAGAAAAGCCTGCGGCCATTGTAGATCTGCAAAACCAATGATACATAATTCTGCTGAGGCACACACGCACAAACATCAAACGTAGAAAGAATGCATATCCACCTATAAGTACCTTTTTTGGCTTCTGAAACTGAACCATGCTTTGTTTTAAGTTATTTAAAGGACCTTCTACCAAGCATTCATGCTCCTGACAGGTATGTTAAAGTATGAGTATCTCAAGGCGTAATACACTAAAGAAAAATATTGAAGTGATTCCAAAGTTTAAAACAACAATGATGTCATCAGACAAACTCATCAATACAACACCCTCTTCCAAAGAGAATTGGCCCAAATATAACACGCAACGAACCAAATGTCAAAATTTTCAGTTCAATAACACCTTTTTCTTGACATGGTAAGTTCAATAACACCTAGCGTAGAATAATCGTGAAATGCAGCCTATTATGCAATAGGCATTTAAAACCAACATCAAAACATAAAATATCGATACAAAAGGTCCTTAACATTCTTTTCTCAGAAATATTTAAGAAATTACCTTGTAATGTGTCAACAAGCCATTCCAGAGAGGCTGCTTGCTCAAAACTTTAGGATTTCCTAAAATAACAATTCCATAACGAGCACGTGTAAGAGCAACATTAAGCCTGCGAGGATCATTAAGAAACCTGATACCCTGAAAGGACAAGCAAGTAACAATAAGTCAGCAGTTACTTATAAGACACTGAAAAGAGGGGTAAGAATTGGCCAGCATGTTTATCGGTTACATGACTTTATGGCCAGAACAACCAAATAAAAATTCAGAAACTCAAGTCCACCTCTTGCACACCCAAATCAAAGAGGGTGAAACTAGCCTTTTCACATTCATACTGAACCAAAATGGTATCAAATTAACATGGACAGTCTGTGAGAACAGATAATTATTGGATATCAATACCAACCTGATGTTCATTGCTCCTGACACAAGACAAAATGATATAATCTTTTTCCCTTCCTTGAAATGAATCTACACTTGCAACCTGAAGAGAGGAATTACTCTCACTTTATAGGAAGAATTTAAGGAGAACCATACGTAGCCCCTCTATTCACACCATACCTCAATTTCCTTGTAAAGCTGCTGCCTTAAAGCACCATTCTAGACATGTAATTTACGATGTATGCTCGTTGACCCTCATATGGTGTTATAACTCCAATCTGGCAATTTACATGTAAAAATAGTTACATACAAATGACTTAAACTCTTAGGTACTTTTGATTTCTGAGAAAAGGAAAGGACAGTACTGAAAAGCAAACTTCCCTGCCATTTTTATGCATATGGTAAGTAGGAAAGGGTGAGTGAAGTTTTAAAAACTTATTGATAAATTAAGTCTTGCTAATTTTGAAGGAGCGTGCTTTCTCTTGAACTTCCCTTTTCCTTTTAAAGGGAAGATAATAAATATATGCTTGAAAATGATCTTCCTATCTCTACTTTTTATTCTGCAGAAATTTTGCAGCAACTTCCTCCGCATCCAAAGGGCATGTTGAAAAACTAAACGCCATACCTGACTAGGGACTACACCACTCTTGAGGAATGTAGTCACTATCTTCTCAACGTTGGCCGCTTCTGTTCTATTTAGATAGGAAGTTCCACTAGCACTTATCTCCTCTTGTCCCATCTATAGAGATTAACAACTGAGTATGACTTCATACAACAAATACACAAAATAGAAAGCGGAAAAGAAATCGTCAACCTAATTTCTACAACACTTAACCCTTAGTATCTTCATGGCCATAGCAGTAATATCTAAGATAATCAAATGAGAACAGAAACAAAACATAACTTCTTCTCACTCCAAAAAGGACAGCAAGAAATCAGCTAGACCAATAGAGAATACCTGGACATAAAAGAACATGGGACGGTTGGGTACAGGCCAAGGAAAATCAATGCCTAATGATTGCCTCTCGTTGATGGTTACACCATTTTGAAGAGTACCTTCATAAAAGCTATTCGAGGGAAACTCTGAAAGTGCAGGATGCATACGGTATTGTACCTGATATTGCATTTTAATGGAAAGCAGAACCAACATTATATATCATTTGAGGAAAATATAAACCCTGTTGTTACGCAAAAAAAGAGGAAGCAGAAGAGAAGGTATAAACAAACAGTAAAGAGGGGCCTGAACGGCATACACGACAATAAAGTTAACAGTAATAAATTCAAAGAGGAAGGAACAGTCAATCAAGAAAAGTAACGTAGCCTACTCTGAAAATCTAGTAAAAAGGTTCTTTTACAGTCAGTTCATTCTATAAAATACTAGATGTTGTTCAGCAGCTGCAAGCACAAAAGTGGCATTGGCAGATGATCTGGAAGACTATAGTCCCAATAGAATTGGCCTGTTTTGGTCGGCTAATATCTCATGAAGCATGCCGGACTCGAGAAAATTTAATGAGAAGGGGTTGGATAATGCGCAGCAGAAGTTATTTGTGTGAGAAAGCTTGTGAATCTGTGGACCATAATTTTGTGCATTTAGAATCTACGTGGCAGGTGTGGGCCATGTTCAGGCTAAATATGGCACCCATTGGGCAAGTCCTAAGAAATTCAGGAATGTGTAGAGTGTGCTGGGAAACTACATGTCCAGAAGCATCCCTAAAGATCTGGAGAGTTATTCCTCTTAGCATAGCTTGGACTATATGGAAAGAAAAAAATAAGAGGTGTTTTGAAGGCAAGTAGGAGCAGCTGCAGTCTGTGAAATATAGTTGTCTGCATTATTTGTACTATTAGAAAGATGGAAGTGTTGTCAAGAATTTACATAACATGCTAGACTGCTTAGGATATTAATGTTTTTAAGCCAGCAAATATTTCTGTATTTTCACCATATCATCTTGATACTGTTTTTAATAAAATCTTCACCTTATAAGAAAATAGAAAAAGTAAGGCAGCAGAGTTAACTATGACTGTTTTTGTCGGGCAAATGAAGAAGGCTACAATTGAATAGCATAGAAACTCAACAGCTGAGTTGTAAGTTTAAGCAGGATAGCAACTTGCTAGTCCGCAACACAATTTGGTATGAAGCAGGGGGGAAATCACAAACCTTTAAAACTAGAAATATTTTCTTTTTTTATCCTCCACATATTGAAGAAACAGTGTCCCATTGAAGAAATTTTGAATGCTAGTGTCCCTACCATCCCACTCACAAAAAACATTTTAAAACAAGAAAGAAGAAAGGTGAGTCTTCAGAAAACACGTGAGCGCTTTAAATCTCTACACAACATTATGAGGAATAAGGCCAAAACCTGGAACACACAATTCAATCTAACCTCATCAATCCCAGAAATGCTAATATAAAAAAACTGGCCAGAAAATCACCTGCAACCTAATTGGCTTCACTCTCAGTAAAACAAGGCGTTCAAACAGAGATTGAGCAAGTCCAGCACGAGCAGCTTTCTTGCACATAATGACAGGTCCAAGCTGGCAGTGATCACCAACAAGGACAACCTAGCACACAAATTAGAGTAAGCATCTGCCCATCAGTATAGCATATCTTAATATGAAATATATATATATTTTGATAAAGTTAACCTTAATATGAAATATATTGCAGTAGTTACCTGCTTGGCTCCAAGAACCAAAGGAATAAGGCATTCAGGTTCAGCTGCTTGAGTGGACTCATCAATGAGCACCTAACATGAGGTCACATAGCAGAGATATCGAAACCAGCAAGGAAACAACCAGATGAATAGAAAAACACACAAAAATGAGGCACAAATAAATGGATAAAAAAATGAAAAAAGACCTAAAGATCCTCAACATCTTATTCTAAGGTGAACCAACCTGACGGAATCTAAAATTCGCCAATCTAGGATCTCCAGCACCAACACAAGTGCAACAAATCACATCAGCCTTTGAGCTATCTCCCTCTCTGTTGCCCGCTTCAGACCAATATATTTCTTCTCATCACTGCTGGAGAGTTCTCCTGAACATCGATAAATCAAATGAATTTGGATAATGCGCACACATTTAGCAATGCTGCTAATAAAGGATCGAGTATGATCATAGAAAACCAAAGACTTCAAGCTAACAAATCCTTACACAAATTGAAACACCAATATCCATGAAGCATAAACAAACTAGAAGGGAACACCAACCTTGTTCATCCTTCAATTGCTGTAACTTGTGAAGTTCACTCTTCTCGGATGTGTCGAGATGACGAACCTACATGGACAAAGGATTATAGAATGAAAGGAGAGAAAAAGATATACATGCACTGAAAGGAAACTTATTCATACAAGTTTGAAAATTAGCAAGAACTAACCTGATAATGAAGGGTTAAATGCTCAACAGGAGAACTGACAGCTTCTCTTGACTTAGCACAGAGCCTGACAACCTGAGAGAAAAGAATTCAGAGGAAAAAAGCTGAAATATCATATATACGATTACGTTTCTGCTCATTTTCTGTGATTCCCACATTCCAATACTTTTTAAGTTCTGTTTCTCTTTCCTTGTGCACCGGGCTGCCCTTTCCTTTTTTCCTTTAGTTGTGTGGTTATGTAACAATCAGCAAGATGCCTTCAGATTATGGAAAAGCACTCCTTCTAACCAGTCAACATAAGGAAAGGGGACAGAGGCGGGGGAAAGGGAATATGTTATGTCAAAAAGGCAAGGAAGAACAGTCTAAGATTCAGTAGGATACTTCCATTATACAACAATGAGTGCCAAAGAAACAGGTGTTGATAACCAAGCAAAAATAGTGACTGGAACTGTTAGGAATTCTAAGTTGCTCGGACACGGGTGCGGAAATCCGACACAGGTACGGATCTAGACGTCAGATCCTTCAAGATGTAAATTCTAAGATTTCAGAATATGGATCCAAGTACGGGTACGGGTGTGGGGATCCAGCTAAAAATAATTCAAAAAAATAAAAAATATCTCTAAATTATGAGAAATTTGGTGGAACACTTACGTATAGCTTGTAAAGTGTGGATTTCTTTTTTATTCTCAAGTTGTAGATAAGTAAAGGATTGATTTCCTAGATAAGATAAGCTATTTTCTTCTAATTTACCCTAGTTTTGGTTCTGATTTCGAGAATCAGATTGTGTCTCATCTGAAATAATTTTTCCGTTCGTTGTGGTCAAAGTACCCAAAATTGTTTGACCAAAGGATCCCATACCCACACCCATACTAGTGTCGTGTCGACACGGGTGCCGCACCTAAACTGCCGTGTCGGAGCAACTTAGGTTAGGATAGTTCAATGAAAGCTATCCAGCAGAGGGGGATACACACACAAATGCTAGTGCCTCACCTTCAGACCAGTAGCACTTATTTTCTCTGCTAATTGGTCCACAGCGGCGTTACTGGGTGCACAGACCAAAACCTGATGAGAAAGTCAAAGAAACAACGGGGAACATGATCAAAATCAAGAGTTTAACATTGAAGACTAAATCAACTTGTATACCAATTAAACTTACTGACCCTGGCCTTGCTTGGCCATATGATACACGATGGCAGCCGAGGTGACAGTTTTCCCCGTACCAGGTGGACCCTGAATTAAACTGACGGGCTTCTGGAGAACACTTACTACAGCAAAAACCTACAATACAAACATGTATAATAAGACATTGGAGATGTGATGAGGCGAGCATTTCTTTTCCTTTTTTATTTTTGGGGGTTGGAGTAAGTGGATTTCAGGCACCACCTTCACGCCAATTAACTAACAGCTGAGGGGAGGGAAAATCCATAAGAAGCGGGAACAAACAAGACCGCCAGCAAATTGGATATAGAATTCTGCCAATGCGTAGTTCCACATGGAGACATTCACGAAGCAAGAAGCTAAAATTTTCAAAAGCAAAATCTCAAAAGTCAGGCAACATGACCATGTGCAGCTATATCTATGCACAAGTGTGCACATGTCTAAAATAAATCCCATAACCTCTTTTTCTAAGGAGTGCACTTGCAACAATTCCAGTTGCCCAAAGTACATACCAAAAATATTGGAAAACGGGTAGAAGCAAGATGGATATCGAAACTAGATAGATAAAACTGCTGTTTGAGAAACAAGAATAGAAGCAGCTATACGTTCAAAGAAAGAGAGAACCGCCAACCTGAGACGCGTTAATCTCTGGAAGACCAGGAGCACCAAAACGGCGAGGAAGTGTATTCCGGACCATCTGCATCTCAACTTCATGACCTAACAGGTGATGGTAAATATACCTGAATGGTAGAATCAACGAATCAAATATAAGTATTCTCATTAGAAAGTTATAATCTGGCTGACACAAGCAAAGTTATTTGCTAAAATTCCACAAGTATGGAAAAAACAGCTACACAACAAGACTGGACAGCAAAGCAAGGTGAATTATCTTAACATTCAGCAACAGCAAAGTAAAGCAGGAACACTCAATTCTTTCAACATAAACGCATAAATCACAGTATATGAATACTCACAAGTCAGAAAGCAACTATGAGATGTATCTATTTAAGAATGCGAGATGTAAAAGTACAAATTTGAGCAGAATAACACAAATAAGAGGAAAAAGATGTCACTCACCCACTGACACTTGTCTCGTCCACTGCAAAAGTTTTCATTGCAGTCTGCATCCTATCAAAGCTCGTACTCTTCCAAACAAAATCAACACTGAACCCATGGGTCACATCAACCGGAACTCCCTGCAAGACAGGAACAGTGCGACGAATAAGAACACATAATGCGAAGTAACATTTGGGTTAGTCAGGAAAGGATGACAAGAAAATTTAAAAAGAAAATCCTAAAACTAATGTACCTGACTGGCACGAAGCTCAAGGGCAACCTCTTCTTGAGCAGTTAATTTTATCTGAATATGGACGAAACCATTCACCAGAGAGTGTCTTAGTCAAAAAAGGGCTAAAAGACGCAAATATAAATGCAGAAGAATGCACTTCTCCTTCTGACTAAGTCATCGTGTATGTGTTAAGGGTGTTTACAGCCTTAAGGAGACTCAATATCTTTTCCCTTCTAAAAAGAGTGAGATCAAGACAAAGGTCCATACCACATGGCCCACTGACTGCCAAGCTGGATGAGCTGCATCCCCTGAATAACGCAATCGTAGCTCATCACCAGGTACAAGACGTAACTCATTGTCTTCCTAAAAGAACAGCACCCTATGTTCAGTCCAGGTGAGTCAAGACACAAAAGAAATCCCACCTCAAGAAAGAATCGGCTATGACAGAAATGTGACATCACAAGAATCTCATGCTTGATGAGAGTCAATAGAGACAACTTTTATGAGGATAACTTATACCTTCGCGAAAACAAAATATGCAACACGCTTCTTGTTGAGACCAATATCCCATCGAATAGTGATGTCATCTTTACTTTGAGACTCTTTCATCATCTACCAAATAGAAATAAAATCCGAAAGCTTCGTCAGTTAAGCAGTATTAAACCTTAACAAAAGAAAAATTATACAAGACGGAGAAAAAACACTATCAGCAGGTTATTTGACACGGAAAGAACGCATCTTTCCCAAAAGGAAACAGTGTGTTAGATTGATCGGCTACAGAATTCAAGCAAAAAACGAAAGAAAGAAGTATCTCATAATTTAGAGACTACACGGATTTAGGAGCAAATGTAAGGTTAGTTATCACTTCAGACTATTGCATAGACCATACTAACATGCAACTTTACTAGTACTACACCAACGAAAGGAAAGGAAGCCCTACACTATTGAAAAGAAAAATACAAGGTAAATATCCACTAAAGGAAAACAAATAACATTTTAGGATGAAACAAAAAGCCAAGAAAAAGAAGCAATATAATGTACTCAAAATTCAGCAAGTAATATCATCTAAATGGCTGACATGCCTTATCATAGTCAGCTTCAAGATTGATCAGCGGTGCAAATATGTTTTGATACTACATTAGAAGGATAAGCCGGATTTAGTTAAATGTCAACCACAGAAGTTAATGTATACAATCCAGGGCAAATATTACAGAGCATTCACTATACATCAAAAGCTTAACAAAATAGGATAGCAATCTCTACTAGACACCTGATAGGCATCTTCATACTTCAATCCAACAGGCTGAGGTTCATCATCCACAGCTGGCTTCTCAAGATCTTCCAGGGTAGCGTCAGGATTTGTCTTCCACAATTCTTCAATTTTGTTTACTTGTTGAGCACTAATTTGGCGTGCCCGCAACTGTTCTTGCTCTGACGGGACCTGCAGCAGGCAACAGATTATAGAAACAGGAGGGGAGCAAAACTCATAAAGCACCACAAGGGGAAACAAAAAAGCGTAACCCAAACCTTAACGAGCCACTGCAAGAAACACCTGTCATCGATAAGGGGGCACCACTGACTCAGATCCCAATTCATATCCTTCAATGCGTTAACACTTAGACATGGTTCCCTACAGAGGAGAACAAACACTCTCTGTCTTGGCAGAGATGAAACCAAGAAGAAAGACATTCCGACATCCACAGTTGTAGCACTCCAGAATTGTTTCTCCCAGTGGACTGTCTTTATGAAGGCATACCTCCTAGTGTTTAGCTCGAACCTATGGTGAATGTTGTAGAATAAACTTAGTAAATTCCAAGTGTCTTGTTTCTAGAGTGAGAATGACAGATGTACCAACTACAGGAAACTCCAAGAGTACAGCTATCCAATAAATATAGCTCTTAATATATATATATATATATATATATATATATATATATATATATATATATATATATATATATATATATATATATATATATGTTGATTCGCTTGTGGGTTCTCGTTGCTCTAGTCTGTCATAACCTCACTCAAATGTATATCAGGTGTGCCTTTGAGTTCCCGCTCTTTCATTGCTTCACCAGTTTCAGAGGGTCTCTTTACATGTATGGTCGTACAAGTTTTATAAGAAATCTTTTTACTCATAATTTTCTAGCGCGCTTTCTTTTTTTGCGTGTATTAGCCCCTTAATATTTAGATAGCTAGATTCATCCCTTTCTTTGAGATCTAATCCGTATAGTATTTGTGAACATTGTGATTGTTTAATTGTTCTGCTTTTTTCTCTCCCGCACTACCCAGTTAGTCTGCTCTGCTGTACTCTCTATGAGACCTGCCTTCTTCGTGTGGTTGGGAGGTTGTGAGGCGCTTCAGTACTGTTTAGGCTTTACCAGGCTTGATGTCACTACGGATTCACTTCAAGATCACTGGGTCCCCTTCTGTGATGAGATGCGTGGTTTAGGCTCTCTCACCTTATGCACCATATCCTAAATCAATAGTTGTGAGCTCTTGACCCCATAACTCAATCACGTCACGTGGGGAGGCTTCAGGGAGGCGTAAAGAGACTATTCTGGTTTATAAGGCCTCTGGGGTTGCTCGACTTTGACTCAACGATGGTGATATAACATTGTAAGGCTCTTAAATGGCTGATTTTTTTACCCAGGATGAGGAACAAAAGCTACTTTCTTATAAGAGTCCAACTCATGAGGAAGCTTCCTAGAGCCACGCTTGGACGAGGTGAATAAGCATGTCATAATTACCGAGTGGTCAAAAGATTTTCGGGGAGGATTTGGGCACTGTTATGATTGCTAAATTACAGTATTATGTTCAAACATTAATTCTCTTCTCAGTAGGAGTACCTTTTGGTGGCAATATGAATAGTAAGAATTGGATTCTCACGAACTATTGAACTAGTGAGTAGTATATCTTATGCGAATATTCTATATAGGGACTCACTTTCACACACATCATAGTGGCTTCATATTAAAATGCTCAGAGAATACTGGGCAAGAACTAACCTAATTTCTGCCAGGCAGGTGCCGGGGATTGCTTCAGGCTTAAGGTCTTTGCAGGGTGATTAGGCTTTTGTGCTCAGCCTTGTAATATTAGATATTGTTATCACTGGAAGTGGCTCTGAAGGTCATCCATGCCCTTGCCCAAGATTGAGAGCTGAAGAGGACCGCAGGAGTTGGTTATGCTGGTGAGTAGTTGGAGTTGGAGACAGAAAATCTCGGAGGAGGAGATTATTGAGCCAAGAGCAGCTTACGTCAGATAGTAGAGATTTGATAAGAACTAGTCCTATCGTGGATTGTGTGCTCGAGTTGTGAAAGTTTTTGTCGTTGGTTAAATTTTTCTTCACGTTTTCAGAGAACCTTTGCCTGAAAGTCAGTGGAATTGGGTTTGTATTAGTAACTGTGATGGGCCCTGTTCCGACGCTCCTTTCCTGGTTTTACGAGTGATTCTTGGTTCGGAATCACACTTTGTGTGTGTGTGTGTCCTCCTTCGTCAATCTACTCCTCAACCGATTAATTCTGGAAGCTGTGCTTGTGACAACACTGGCCATGAGCTGGTTAGTTATTGTAATATTAGCTAAGATGTATTAGTCTTCTTTTGTAGCTCGTTTAGATTTTAGTCGGGTCTATTAGTAAAAGCACGTGCTTGGGTTTGATTCCTCTAGTTTGGTTTCCTTTTGGTTCTCATGTGTTACGCGCTATCTTTCCTCTTATCTCTTGCACGTGGCGTAGCAACACCAGAAACACAATTACAATTATACTACCACACTGCCGGCCATACAGGGCTCTAAGCAGGTCTGGAATATATGGTTGGATCTGGTTGTGTTGCCCCTGCCCCGCTTCTACACACTTGCTTCGTTTCTTTCCTCGGCGGGTCCCTTTGCGTTTCCTTCTCCCCAACGGGCTTTTCCCCCTGCTCCTTTCACCACTCGGAGTTTCATTCGTAACTTTCTCATTTTTTTCACATGCGCATATACCTTGACAGACGTTCTGATGACATCCACACTTTTCTACAGAATTTGTGTACTGAAAAAGCGCATGAACAGTTACCATGCGCACGGAACGCTTTCCGGTTAATGCTCAAGAGGCGTCTGACTCGATCCCCTGTATCTCATATTTCACCCCGCTCTGTTTTGTTTGATGTTTCTGCTCATTTTCGATTAGACGTCGTCTGATTTTATATTTTAATTTTCTCAGTGTCTTCCCTGCACCCTCATTTCTGATCCTAGTGCCAGTCTGCGGAATGCTATGTAAGTCCACGTACCCGACTAGAGTTCTGGGTGTGAGTGTGTATCCAATTATGCTCCACACCGAGTTGTGACCTAAAACTTTCGCTCTTGTCGCTCGTGAGGAGGTCCATATGGCATCACTATGTCTGGTTAAGATCTTTCTGGACAGTTTGTGCAAGCCGTGCTTCCATCCAATTTGGTAGATCAGCGCATTCATTTTGATATCGTCCGCGAAAAACTCTACTGATAAATTGCGTTACTCGTTGAGAAGAAAACACACACCTTCACACCATCTTAATTGGTCAAGTAGCAGTTTCAGCATCAGAATCCACGATAGAAAGGCGGAAGCATGACTATATAATAAGGGTATTTCATGATGTTTTCAGTGTTCTGATATGTGAACGATCATTATATGAATGTGTTTAGAATTAGAATTTATATGGAAGTTGAGCTGTTTATCTCCTGGATTCGATGTAAAGTTTTAGCACAAGAGCATGTTCATTTTATCTTCAAGTTCCATAGATGCCTACTTTACAGTAATTTCACTTAATTAAGTGCTGAAGTTGTTGGACCTGAAATTGGGTTTTGAATTGATTGTCTATGTTAGTACCGAATCAAGTCTTCAGTCGTCAATATAATTATTAATTCACTTGTGAGAGTGTTCATTATGTTCGGATTTGTGGTGCTTGGATTTGCTCTCGTCATTATGTTTTTTTCCCCCCTGGTCCCCACGTTTTACCCATAACCCAACATTTTTCTTGTTCTCATCCACTGATTAGAGATCAAATCAACGAAAGATTGTCCTTGAGATGCCATGATAAGCCAGCGAAATCCTCATTTATATTTAATGTCGTGTGCAATTTCCTCTGCCACATATATTTTTGGGTACCACACAAACATCCTTTCTGAAAAGTAAAAAATGAGAAATTTATTGGTAAGAGACTAATCATGAAAAGCCTGCCAGACAACTTCTCTCCAAACGTCTTAAGAAACACTGATTTGAAGCGCCTCAGCCTAGGATTTTAGATGTTTATATGTACGTGTAATTTATATAGTGTAATTGCAGTGTATTGTATGTAATTGTAGATTTTGTGTAATGGATCTATGATCTGTTATGAAGCCTCACCGTAAGAATTTACCTGTTTCTAGTGTAACTGTAGTTAGTTTGTAGTTTATGTAGAAATTTCACGATTAATTGTAGTCTAAAATGTATATATAACTGTATGACATGAATTGTGGATGATGTGTTTTCCTGTTTGCCCTGTACTGTAGGTAAATTTAGTTATTTTTATATTAGGTACTTTAACTTTAGGTAATTTGTTACATTCACTCGTAGTTATTCTTATATGTAGGTACTTAACTGTAGGTATTTTTAGATGTTTAATCCTCCAGGGGGGGAGTTTTATGTA
>NW_017674996.1:75202-78796 GCF_001879085.1 Nicotiana attenuata
TATGTAATATTTGTATATAACTGTCAGTTGAATATAAATTACACAACAAAAAATAAGAAATAAATACTCCAATCGTAGAAATATGTTATCCACAATTAATCTGCAAATTGTCTACAAAATTTTACAAAAACTACAAATTAACTACATTTAACCTACATTATAACTACAATCTGGAAACAATTTACACATGGAGTTCTTCAAGTTCGAATTGGCCACAACTACATTTCTTATTTTCTAGACACACAATGTACCGCTTCACACCATCCAACACAGTATGTATATGATCTGTTGAAGCCCTCACCTACATTTTCAGAACAAACACAAAGAAAAAAAATTACAATATTAAAAATATAGTATCTACAATATATCTACAATTTATCTACAAATTAACTACAAACTACAAGTAAACTATAATTTGCCTACAATATATCTACAATCTGGAGACATTGTATATTAAAATATTTTTTTCCTGCACCAAATAAAGAACTTGTAGTCAAATTGTAGATATATGTAGTAAATTTGTAGATAATATCATAAAACTAAAATTCTAAGCATTTTCGAACTACACAAACCTGCATTCTCATCTACCACAATGGCATCAACTTCAAAATCTCGAAATCTGCCATAGTTATCCCAAATTCCATTCAATTTTAGCATTATTGGGATTTTTGACATGATTTCGTGTAGTTGAGAGAAAAAAGATGAAGAACAGATATAGGTTCGACAATTTGAGTACTGAGGACGATGAAGAACAATTTTGAATTCTACAATTTGTATTGCGTTGTTGAAGCTTCTGAAGCTCTGCGTTGTTTTTGAATTGTAGTGAAAGAGAGAATTACGCAGCAATAAGATCTCTTTCCGTTTCAAATTTCGAATTTAATGTGGAAAGAATCAAACGCAGATTTTGTGCCTTTGTTTCCGCTCGTTTTTAATGCAAGAATCTGCCTAATTATGGATTGGTATATAAATTGTAGTTAAAGTATGGACTGGGCGGGTAATTAACAAATTATGCACATTTTTGGTAATAAGGTTTCATATATGGTATAGGAAGGAAAAAATCCCTTGATTATTTGAAGCAACATATTCAAAAGAAGTTGCACAGGACAGTTTGGAGTTAAAGCATCAATTTTCTGAGTAATTATGCTTGCGACCTCATTTTCGCAGAAGTATAATTGTAAATCCAAAAGTTATTTAACCCTTCAGCAGTACTCAAAAAATAAAATATATTGCTCTGACAGATATCAAGAAGTTATACTGATCCCAACAGTGGTCAGTTGCAGGGATATGATCTATCGATTGACAAGTATCTAAATTAAAGTCCTTATAACTTGTTACAAAATAGTGCACTTATCCACTTTATATCCAATTTTTTTCCAGTTGAGAGGCCAATGTACGTTATTTGCATTCTATGTGCTAGAAAATACGAAGATTATATGAGTATCGTATTTTAGAAGTTAAATAAATATACATCATATGCTAGAATTTATTTCTCCTTTTTTTCTTTTTCATTTGAGTTGTAAAAAATTAAATATTCGTTGCATATTTGTTATTAGTTTGAAATGGTTTATTTGAAGGAATTTTAAAAACACAATAGACGCACGTCTATTGGTCTTTGAAGTTTTGGATTGAATTTAATAATCGAGAATTATTGTGATAGGTATTAGAATGTTGGATATTAAATTAAAATTTGGTTTGGACCAATTAGATCAATTTGAACAAAAAACGTGTTCACAATTTTGTTTGTGCAAGTCGTCTGAATTTGTGAATGAACGATAACGAAGTTGTGACAATGACTAAAATATTGTACCACAGTAAAGAACTAAACGAAAATTCACTTGACCCACATAGAAAAACCTCTGCTTTCAACATAATGAACCTGTTTGGCTCAAAAGTTAACGATATACATTGTAAGCGATAAAACAATCAAAAAATAGAGAAGGGGTAAATCGTAATCAAATATAATAAACCTAGAGATGCAAAGATGATAATATTGTTGTAGATCTAGTGTTGCAAAGATGATAATGTATGTTCATAAGATATTTTCGTCAGAAGTAGAGATATAGAGAGAGAAAGACAGAAAAGGAGAGAGTTGTATTAGATCAGCTGATCCCCTTTACAATGTGGAGGTCCCCTTTATATAATAGGAGACCTTCCTCGAAAGAATCAAAAAGTTACAGAGATAGGTAACGTCTCCCTAGTGTAGACGCTGAGTTCTAAACGACGTCGCTTTGGTCCCCATGGCCGAGTCGTACCCGCTACGTTTAGTCGGCGTACACTCATTGGGTGTACCTACTGGCGTAGAGATACTGATGGTCAAATTTGACCCTATACAGTTAGTCCCTCCGCTCGTTGGAGACGCGTTTTGTGGGCGTCTTCGGCGGGCGGAAATGCGAACCTCGTCTTGGGAGAATTTGACCTCGACCGGGGGCGGCAATATGAATGAAGTAAAACATTTGACGTTGTCGAGCCGCTGACGCGTGGCTTCCTTTTTGGAATGATGTCATCGCCTGTATGCATCATCATTATGTTTGCCCCCGAGGCGGTTCAGAGGATGAAGTGACGTTTTGGTTTCCGGCGCACGTTTTGAATCATGACTCTTCGATTTCTGTGCAATTTATCCTTATAAGTATGAGAAAGGTTTGATCTGATCCCACTTTCAAACCTCTGAAAAGTATTTTCTGATACATCCCTTTGCCTTTCTTTCCTGTAACTGTTATTTCGTGAAGGACTTTCCCACATCTGTTGAAATCACACTTCCTTTTGTCAGTGCTTCGTTTCTCAAGTAGTATTATCATGGCAAAACGCGGAAAAAATAATAAAAAAGGCCAAGGATAATGTCCCGCCTGGGGTTCCGCCATCTTCTGGTGGTGAAGGGGAAAAGGCGGAGAAGGTCCTTGTTCCTCTCAGCGTAGACAACGTCCTTCCGAAGGAGATGCACGTTCGCAGGGATTTTCCGACTAAAAGCCCTGATCTTCCCTGGGAGCACAGCGTTTTGCTTCAATCCCATTTAGACGAGTTGCGAGAGATGCACCGTATTCCGGACCATGTGGACATGGTTCTGGCCGGAACGGATTATGCCAATGTGCACCGGCCTGGATATTGCGCCTTCTACGAGTACCCGTTCTTGATCGGTTACGACCTTCCAGTCTATACTCTGGTGGAGGAGCTTTGCCGTTTTTACAATGTGTGCCCGGCCCAGCTCACTCCTTATACTTTGAAGGTGTGCCGTATCATGACCACCTATGCGGCCAGGGCTGGGTGCAGCGTCTCAGTCCATCACCTCTTGCAGTTGTTCAGCGCTGGCTACCTGAGGGGTACCATGCTGCAGTTGAAAGGTCGTGGCGCAAAGGGCTTGGTTGTTCAAGCCGATGACAAGCCCAACCGCCGTTTTTGGCGTAAATATTTCTACATCAGGACGGAGCACCTGGTGTCGAATCCCGAGGGTTTCCCGGAAAAATGGAATCCCGAACGTGAGTGTTTCTATTTGTAAATTTTAGTGCCGCTTGCGCTTTTGACTATAAGGCCATTGTGACCTTTGTTTTTCTTTCTTCTCTTTTTTTATTCGCAGCGAGGGCCTCTCCACCCCAGCTCGTT